>NC_061093.1:21517805-21540305 GCF_015104395.2 Macrobrachium nipponense | reverse complement strand
TTTAAATTCATGAATTAGGCTCCTACTGGAAATGAACTATAAAGCTGATTGATGTGTGAACTAAATTGAAATGGAAGAGCCAATAATAAAGGTAATACGATTGCATATGGATAAATTAAACGTGTGGCTACATGTACACCATTTGAGTTACGTGCATAATGTATATGAATGAGATTAGAAAACATCCTTATTTAGATCAAAAGCAAGAAGTCGCGTAGCAAACTCTGCTTGCTTCGTTGCCAAATAGGATGTCAACACGAAGCTTTTTAAAGTGTCTGAATACGCAACTAGCTAAAACTTTCAACCGGATAGACCACACAAAGAATAAAGCAAATTACATAGGCGTCAGAAAGCCGACCATAAGACAGCCCAGTAATCCAAAGTGACGAAATTGGGGCGTGGCAAAGACTCATAATTCACATTAAGCAGCAGGAGAAACGACAAGCACCCTGGAGAGGTTATCATTAAACTTTTTGGAGAGTCGATCGATTTGTGATCCCCACAATAAACTGAAATCGAGTGTTTGGTCTGCTTTCACTTTGAAAATTGAAGTATATTTGCACCTCCCTTGACTGTTAGTCTCCATTACTACCGTTATCCCTACACTAAGGGGTCGGTTGCCTGATGCGCCTTTTCTCAAAGGCATCATCCTCCACCAAATCTCTTCTCTCCATATCATCTTGCGCTTTACCTCCCCATCTAACTCTCCGTCTTCCTCTCGATCTTCTTCCTCTAACGGGATCCTCCCAAGCCCTCTTCATTCCCTCCTCATCATCCATCCTCAACAAATGCCCATACCATCTCCATCGTACCTCTTTATCATCTCTGTAATCTTTACTAAGCCCTTTTTCTTATTGCGTCATTTGACAATATCTCAAGCAGCGATATTCCCATAATATCTGCTCTCTCAAGCTTTACTTCCTCTTTTCTATCTAGAGCCCATGTTTCGTTCGATACATTAACGTGATTTTTTTTTATTACTAACTAAAACAGTATTGTGTTTATAGTATGCCACTAGATGAATTTATTCAAAGCTAAAGTTTCTTTTTCTTCAATGTTTTCTCAAATTCTGAAGAAATAGGGTCAAATATTACCATGTGGAAATGTAGAAATTATTCTGATTTAAAAGCAGGCCCTGTTGAACTAGTTATATTTTATCTTTGATAAATACAAAAAATGATTCATTTTTGACGGACCAAATCCACTTCGTACTCCGAAGTGAATTTGGAAGATACTAAAATCTAATCAGTTCGGTACTAGACAAGTTTTTCAGGTGCGTAAACTGGATTCATTAATTCTAAATATACGATAGCTTTCAACAATTATAGAAACCGCCCCCTCTCTCTCTCTCTCTCTCTCTCTCTCTCTCTCTCTCTCTCTCTCCCTCTCTCTCATCCATTCAAATTTTATCTAACTTCCTGTCCAGTCACCTATCACAAACGATAGAATCCACTATTGTCTAACTAGGAGAATTTCTTACGTTAGTGTTAGACAAGCTGTTGATTTCACTGCAAGCACTTCTAAAATCAAGCGCCTCCGAAATCTTTATTCTAGTAACGCTTTATTCTAGCAAGACTTTTTGTGGCTTAAATGCGCCCAAGGAACACGAGGATGTGCAGGCACAAGGCCATCCGAATCAGGCAACCGCTTTCTTGGATGGTTCCAGATTGTATACATTTCACCTTAAGCGGTTGCTTATTTGGTGTACTTTTCTGACATCTCAAAGATTCGTTTCATTCCAGCACATAAGTAAACACAATTATTATCCATCTTGTATTACATAGGTTATTCTTTTGTTTAAATTTCACGTCTTTAGATATGTTTGTTTTTCCAAGACGTCAGCTGAATCTGGAAGTTTTGGAGTTGGCAGTTTAGTAAGTTCACAGTCACCATATGGTCTTAATCGTCTACTTTACGTTTTCTGTTATTCTTTTATTTTTGAGGTAAGGGGAGTATATCCCAGTGTTCACCTACGCGCACAAATTCCAGGTGATATTATCACGATCTCGGAAACAATTCGCGCGAGTGAACCGCGTCGACACCACCGACTGACTCCTTGGGGGAAGACTTTGAACCCTCCACAGTCTCTTGTCTTTTCTTCCTGGATGGCTCTTTGGGGGTTGGGGGGGGGGGGAGCTGGTCCAACCCCCTTGCCACCACCACCTCTACTACCACCACTACTACTAGTAGTAGTAGTAGGTAATAGTTACCGGTACCCAGTCAGACCGGTCAGATAGAAAGCAGCAAACATTCCCTCCCACCCATCCTGTAAACACCTCTCTCTCTCTCTCTCTCTCTCTCTCTCTCTCTCTCTCCTCTGGCCTGACCTCTCTCTCTCTTTCTCTCTCTCACTTGTTTATCATCTTTCACTTCCTCTATCAAGAAACTGGTCGATAGCCAAACATAACGTTACTTTGAGATCGGGTGATGTGTTTGTCTTACTCTTGGATTCAGCCATTCCGCTGCGGACTGGTCAACCAAGATCCAGACAGAATATTACTCCCTGGACCTTGGTGCTAAAGAATTCGATGCCCATCGTTCTCACTGTCTGCGTATTTTGCTGTAGGCTAGAGATACTTTCTTTAGAAAGTTCCTTGTCTGCGTGTTCCTGTCTGAGAGAGAGAGAGAGAGAGAGAGAGAGAGAGAGAGAGAGAGAGAGAGAAACTTTTTGAGAAAATTGCCTAGTAACAAACCTTATATATATCGTGACTTATGCTGTATAGTCTATCGGCCACTTTTATTTTCTTTTTACCCGATACGAATGTAATTGTACTAACCACATTACCCTCTTAAATTTGAGAAGTTTAGAGGGCATTGTGGTTTTACAATTACCTATCTTAACATATGGTACATCTGTCATAACATATCCAGAATCTGCTGGTCACTTTTCTTAATAGATACAAACATTATAATTATAATAACCGCAATACCTTCTTAATAGAGAAGTTATGACGGCATTGTGGTTTTACTATGACCTATCCGGGCACTGTGGGCATTACTTTTACAGCGTCCCTTAGACCCCTAGCTGCAACCCCTTTCATTATTTTTACTCTGCCTCCTTTCATATTCTCTTTCATCCATCTTACTTCCCACCCTTTCCTGACAATTGATTCATATTGCAACTGCTTTGAGGTGTTCCTCCAGTTACACCCTTCAAACCATTTTAATGCCAATTTCCGTTTCAGCGCTGTTTGACCTCGTAAGTGCCAGCACTTGTCCTCTGGTCTAAATTCCATGTTCTGTTTTACTGTTCTACAATTACTTTGGGTAACATATATTTTTTCTTATCTTGACAATTACGGTGATTATATATATATATATATATATATATATATATATATATATATATATATATATATATAATTACCCATAAAGGGATTCGTTACATCCCGTTTCAGTTCCCGTGAAAGCATCCTTCGTCTTGGAGACTCCCAGTCCACTGAGATTCCAACATGGCCGTTTTCCCGGTCACACCGTCGTCATCTGGATTTTGGTTTCTTAACCGCAACTTCCATTTCATAATTGTTGCGTCACCTGAGGGTGAATCATGCTGCCTCTCGGGCGTATACGGGCGGCTGGGGGTGGGCGGCCGGGCTGGAGAGTGTGTGGTGTGTGTGTGTTGTTTTTGCCTCCCTCGTCTGGCTCTTATAAGTACCGACCTGTTCCGTATTATCTCGAGCGATCATCAGCTGACGATTTCTGAAGTTTCTAAACCAGAATAAATTGTTCAAGACGCCAATTCTTGTTGTAGGAGTCAGTGCAGCTCTACAGTATCTGTCAGTGCGCTGCAGATTTTGAAGCAAGTATGTTAAGTTCGAACCTCAGGATTGTCTCCTTTGTGTCTTAGAATTTAGTTAATTCACATGAGATTTTAAGGCTATAGTAGATTTACTTCCACCATGCATCTGATGTGTAGGCCCGTCCCTTACGACGCTCCTGATTGGCTGTTGATACGCCAATCACAGGGCTGGAAATTCTCAGTATTTCCAGAGAGTTCACATAGCCAGGATGTATGCTCCACCTCTCCTGAGGGATAAGTCTTTCAAAAGTATCCCTCAGGAGAGTTGGACCATACATCCTGCCTATGCTATGTGAACACTCTTGAGAGAGACAGAGCTTCCATCCCTGTGACTGGCTTATCAACAGCCAATCAGGAGCGTCGTAAGGGACGGGCCTAGACATCAGATGCACGGTTGATGTGAATCTACTATAGTACATAAAGTTCGAACCTCAGGATTTTGTCCTTCATATCTAGAATTTAGTTAATTCGTATTAGATTTTAGGGCTAGTACATAAAATTCGAACCTTAGGATTGTATCTTCTGTGTCTAGACTTTAGTTTATACTTTGAAATTTAAAACTTGTATATAAAGTTAGAACCTCATAATTGAATCCTTTTGTGCCTTGAATTTATTTAATTCATGTTAAACCATTTGTACTTTGTATTTTAATATTTTAAAGACAGTAAATAAAGTTTGAACCTCATAAATGTGCCTTTTGTGTCTAGAATTTCATTTTTCTTCTGAATTTTAAAGCCAGATATAAAGTTCGAACCTCAGGATTGTATCCTTTGTGTCTAGAATTTAGTTAATTTATATTAGATTCGAAAGCCTGTATATAAAGTTCGAACCTCGAATTGTACCTATCCTTTCTGCCTAGAATTTAGTTAATTCATATCACATTTTAAAGCCAGTACATAAAGTTTGTGCCGGAGAGTTGTAGCTTTTGTATCTAGAATTTCGTTTATACTTTGAATTTTAAAGCCAGTGTGTAAAGGTCGAATCTCAGAATTGCGAATTTTAAAGTCAGTGCGTAAAGTTCGAAACTCAGAATTGTATCTTTTAAGTCTAGAATATAATTTCGTAAATCAGACATCTGGCGTCAGGAAGGTTTTTCCATTAATTATATGATTTAATAAATACACTGGTCTATCGCTACACTAATTTTGTTCAGTTGTGTATCATATAAATCCCAAGGAAACTACTTTTTATA
Source organism: Macrobrachium nipponense (assembly GCF_015104395.2). Lineage (NCBI taxonomy): Eukaryota > Metazoa > Arthropoda > Malacostraca > Decapoda > Palaemonidae > Macrobrachium > Macrobrachium nipponense. Next base: position 21,535,314 of record NC_061093.1, on the reverse strand, counting down.
TCTTCTCGAAAAAAAAGAACAAAGCAACTTATAAACAGATAATAGTCTTATTTCTTTTCAATTCTGTGATGACGCCTTTCGCTTTTCTCGTTTGTTTTGATCGCGCCTTCTTCAGTCATTATTCAGTTTGTTTGTTTGTTCATGAATTTCTTTGCTTATCCAGTTTCCTGTTATTGTACCCATAACTATATTTGTTTATTTTAGTTGGTTCAAAATTAAACAAAGGATAAAAAAATAGCGCCTCAGTACGTGATCGGTATGGTCTTGACCTGCCACCTCGGTGGCCTCGAGTTCGATTCTCGGACATTCCACTGAGGGGTTAGAGATGTGTATTTCTGGTGATAGATGTTCACTCTCGACGTGGTTCGGAAGTCACGTAAAGCCTTTGGTCCCGTTGCTGAATAACCACTGGTTCCATGCAACGTAAAAACACCAAACAAACAAGCAAAACAAAGGATAAAATGTACACATCAGCTTTTATTGTAATAGTTTGTTACAGCTCGTCAATATACGAAGCAATGCAGCATTGCAGTATTCAAATGTACATCGCAAGATTTCTGGAATAGAAACTGAGACTAGAAATATCATTGTTCTCAGCACGAAAGCGACTCTGGAATATGTTTGCCAGAGATCAATCGGGTTTTTATTAACACTATTACTGATGTGTTTCTGAAGGCAATTAAGCCAGTCCGGGTTTTGCTCTCAAAGGAAACTAGTTTGCATTCTCTTTGGCCCCTTCATGAATGCCAGTCGCCACCCCCATCCGTCCCCCCCTCCCCTCAAAGGAAAACAGTTATCACTTCTGTTATTGCTCTATTGTTATAAAGATCATGCATGTCTTCAAGTAGCGTGACGGTTAACTAATGGGGAGTGGGGTAGAATGGGGTGGTAGTGGTGATTGCGGAGGGTGGGGGAAGGGGCGTAGTGGGGGGGGGGGGGGGGGGGGGGGGGGGGGGGGGGGGGGGGGGGGGGGGGGGGGGGGGGGTGGGGGGGGGGGGGGGGGGGGGGGGGGTGGGGGGGGGAGTTGGGATCCCGCAACATGTTTTGGGGATCCTTTGGTCTCTTTGCGATCTCAGTTAGCTTCTCGGGCATGGTTCCAGGGGCACAGCTGGGATGTTGGTGGTGGCCCCTGTATAGGGCACAGTGACGAGGAATGGATGTTGACTCAGATTTCTTGGACGATTTGGAGCTACAAATGTAGAAAGAAGAATATTCTCCAATCTTGTAGATATATATAATGAGGCTTGTTACCTCGTAATCAAGGTCTTTTACGAATCGAAGAACTATTTGAGTTTTGTATCATAAGTAAGAATTTAGCCCGATTAGAAAGCAGTTACAGTCTCTCTCTCTCTCTCTCTCTCTCTCTCTCTCTCTCTCTCGACGCTGGTACCTGAGAATTTTGCGTCTATATAGGCTTATCTCGGTGAGTCATTCACCTAAATACCGTTATGGGATATAAATGATGCTATTTCATACTGAAAAGAATATATTATTGGTGGTGAATGCAAATATTTGATGTATCTATGTAAATATGCATCCGAGACCACTTTTCTTCGTTATCTTTAAAAGGAAAAGATGATTTTTTTTTTCGATATCTGAAGGATTTTTTTTTTAATGCCAAGGGACGCTAATGGAAGAGGTAACAGTACACCAGGGTACATCTCTCTCTCTCTCTCTCTCTCTCTCTCTCTCTCTCATAAACATAGAGGGAGAGAGAGAGGGGCCTATAAGTCATTTGTAGAGAGAGAGAGAGAGAGAGAGAGAGAGAGAGAGAGAGAGAGAGAGACTTATAACCCGTTTGTAGAGAGAGAGACCTATAGCCCGTTTGTAGAAATAGAGAGATAGAGATACCTATATCCCGTTTTGAGAGAGAGAGAGAGAGAGAGAGAGAGAGAGGAGAGAGAGAGAGAGAGAGAGATCCATAAGCCGTTTGGCAGGCCAAAAGTGCCAGTGCGAACTGGCTTTCCGTCTAGTATCTTACTTTTTTCTTTGTTGGAGGCTGGTGAGGAATAATGATACCTACGTACATCTCCCGACTTCTGATTCCTCTACTCTTCTTCCTCCTCCTCCTCCTCCTCTGCTTGCCTGCCTGAGCTTTGCTTTACGCAAGTCGTCAGGCTGTTTGCCTTTAAAAACAACTGACTACTGGGTTTAGTTACGAGTAACTCAAAAAGAAAAATAGAGTTCTTAGAAGAACTTACCCAAATTGAAAAGAAAATAGATATAATGAATATAAGTGAAACCTGGAATTCCCAAGATACTGGTAATGATGATCAAATAAAAGGGTTCCAAACTTATAGATCAGATAGAAAAAATAGGAATCAAGGGGAACCGCGATATATGGGAAAGACCAAAAACAGGGAAAAATATATGAGAAATATAGTAACTCAGAATGTGAACTAATAGCGGTAGAATTTGAATCTAAAAAATTAAAGAATATAGTAATATATAGACCCCCTAATACTAAAGAATTTGACACAAGAATAAAAAAAATTGGATGATATATGTAGAAATCACAAGGACTGGTCTATTCTCCTATCCGGAGACTTCAACTTTCCGTTCGTAGACTGGAAAGAACGAATGAGAGATTGTGGATGTATTTATATATATAAAAAAGAAAGTAATAGAAGTGCAGAAAATAAGAGGCAAATCGAAAAGCTATTAGAGATGCTACTAGAATACAACATTCAACAAATAAATCACCTGCCAACAAGAAAGGAAAATACTTTAGACCTAGTATTCGTGAACGATGTGAATTATGTTAAAGAAATAATAGTTTATAATGCGAGTATTTCAGACCATAATGTCATAGAATTAACAGTCCATTCCAAAGCAAGTGAAAACAGAGATAAGCAAGAAATGAAAAAGTGGGAAGGATATGGAAAATACAACTTCTACAGTAAAAATATAAAATGGTCAGAAATAAATGAAGAATTAAACAAAGATTGGGATAACATTTTCGTAAGTGATGATATACAGGTAAATACGGAGATATTATATAAAATATTAGAGAAAATAGTGGATAAATATATACCGAAGAAGAAAAGTAAACATCAGTCATGCATACCAAGAGACAAAAGGATCTTGTTCCAGAAAATCAAAGTGGAAAAAAGCTCTTGCAAAAGAAAAAAATGCATGGAAAGTGTTGGAACTAAAAAGTAAGATAGAAAATGCAGAACAAAAGATAATACAATCCAAAGAAAATGAAAAACGGGACTTGGAAGAAAAAACCCTAGTAAATATCAAGCAAATCCCCAAACTATTGTACTTGTATGCGAAAAAGATGAATAAAAGAAGAATAGAAATAGGCCCTCTAAGAATAGAAGGGAGATTAACAAATGTGTTAAAGAAAGTAGTTCCTTCTATTGCAAAGCCACTTGCAATATTATTAAGACAAAGTGTAGATACAGGCAAGGTTTATGATGAGCACAAATTAGCATATATTACCCCTACTTTCAAAAGTGAATCAAGACTAGAGGCAAGTAATTATAGATCTGTGGGTCTAACATCACATATTATGAAATTGTATGAAAGGGCAATGAAGAAAAATATTATGAAACATTTAATAAAAGATAATTTGTTTAATGTAGGACAACATGGTTTTGTACCTGGAAAAAGTACACAAACCCAACTGTTAGTCCACCGTGAGAACATATACAAAAATATGAAAAACGGAAATGAAACAGATGTGGTTTATCTAGACTTTGCAAAAGCTTTTGACAAGGTAGATCATAATATATTAGCGAAGAAAATTAGAAAACATAATATAGTGGACAAAGTAGGAAGATGGTTAAAAGAATTTTTACACAACAGAAAACAGATAGTTATTGCAAATGATGAGAAATGGGATGAAGCTAAGGTAATATCCGGTGTGCCACAAGGTACGGTGTTAGCTGCATTACTGTTTGTTATTATGATTGCAGACATAAACAGTAATGTTAAGGACTCGGAAGTTTAGCCGATGACACAAGAATAAGTAGAGAAATTAATCGTGATGAAGATAGGAACGCGCTACAAAGAGACCTTAACAAAGTATATGATTGGGCAGAGGTAAATAGGATGGTATTTAACTCTGATAAATTTAATAAATAAATTATGGAGAAAGAGAAGGAAAACTATATGCTTATAGGGGACCTAATAATGAAACAATCACAAATAAGGAAGCAGTTAAAGACCTTGGTGTGATGTTGAATAGGAACATGTTATGCAATGATCAAATAGAAATTCTGTTGGCAAAATGTAAAGCAAAAATGGAAATGTTGTTACGGCACTTCAAAACAAGAAAAACTGAACACATGATTATGCTTTATGACACGTATGTTCGTAGTCCACTTGAATATTGCAATATGATATGGTACCCACACTATCAAAAGGATATTGCACAAATAGAGAGTGTTCAAAGGTCCTTTATAGCTAGAATAGAAGAAGTTAAGGATCTTGACTACTGGGAAAGACTGCAGTCTTTAAAATTATATAGTCTAGAAAGGAGAAGAGAACGCTACATGATAATTCAGGCATGGAAACAGATAGAAGGAATTGCCGAAAACATCATGGAGCTAAAAATATCAGAAAGAGCAAGCAGCGGTAGATTAATAGTGCCCAAAAACTATACCCATGGAAAAAGTAAATAATAGCACACAGGACATTAATCCACTACGCACCAGCATTGACAATGCAGCGTCTATTCAATGCGTTGCCAGCTCATCTGAGGAATATATCAGGTGTGAGCGTAGATGTGTTTAAGAATAAGCTCGACAAATATCTAAGCTGCATCCCAGACCATTCAAGATTGGAAGATGCAAAATATACCGGAAGATGCACTAAAAACTCTCTGGTAGACATTAGAGGTGCCTCACACTGAGGGTCCTGGGGCAACCCGAACAAGATGTAAGGTCTGTAAGGTAAGGTAAGCGTGCTGATATATATACATATACATACATACATACACACACACATATATATATATATAATATATATATATATATATATATATATATATATATATATATATATAATATATATATATATATATATATATATATATATATATATATATATATATATGTATATATATATATATGTATATTATATATATGTATATATATGTATGTATATATATATATATTATATATATATATATATATATATATATAATGTGTGTGTGTGTGTGTGTGTGTGTGTGTAATAGACACACACACACACACACACACACACACACACACACACATATATATATATATATATATATATATATATATATATATATATATATATATATATATATTTACGTTTATGTATCTGATGTTGGCATTTTCGATGCGAGGATTTAAAGATAGCTGCAAATGCATTACCCGCATTTTTATTCTTCTGAAAAAAAAATCTATCGTGCCAGCTTTGTCTGTCCGTCCGCATTTTTTTCTGTCCGCCTTCAGATCTTCAAAACTACTGAGGCTAGAGTGCTGCAAATTGGTATGTTGATCATCCACCCCCCAATCGTCATACAGCCTTATAGCCTCAGTAGTTTATGTTATCTTGTTTAAGGTTAAAGTTAGCCATAATCGTGCATCTGGCAACGTCTGTAACGGCCTGTGACCTAAAAAGGTCCCTGTGAAATTCCGAAATGGCAGGGCGGTGCAAAGGGCATTAATAAGTAATATGTATTTCACTTTAACATACATATTACATCCGTATTACGCTATGTAATACATCTGACATAAGTACTACACTTTGCTGTTACATGCTGAGATACATTGGTTGAATAAAATTACACTGCAGCATGTCCAAGAGGCCCTGATTCTTGTGAAATGTTGTGCCTAATTGTGAGTAGTTTGGCGTTGCAGAATTTGAGCAACCCAGTCAAAAACGCCTACTGAAAACCTTCCTCATTACAGGTTTTGTGGGTTATGATTCAGAGAATTCGGTTCTTTATGTGAATTTTGGATGTCAGACTAACAAGCAAATGGACTATGATTCATTATCGCATTATCGCACATTGAAAGTACGTTGAACCCGTGTCTAGGAAGTAACTGGCAAAGGTCAATGCATCTTACACTTACCTGTAATAGAACATTTTAGTATATTTCGTTCGGTAAAATTAAAAGGCCTCTATTGCCTTTGAAAAATTCAAGCTAGGCCATTTGTGCATTAACGCTGTAATGCAGACAGGAGTCTTTATAGTATTTATGTTTATATGCACAGTGCAAATGAAAAATTCTGAATGCATATTTTGAATGATTAAGCTAATCTAGAAAATATGGCCAAATTCTAACCCCTGTGATAATCCCAAAAGTTCCAAAGCCTTCTTTTTGATACTTCCAAAGTACTTGATAGTCTAGTGGAGATCTCATATCGGTTAAACTTTCTGGTTTCCGCTGCATTTCTCCCCTCTGTAAGCTCATTTCCCCCATTTTTATCTAGTAGGTTTTTGTGAGACGAGTTGACAGCCCATTATCTGTCGCATTTCTCAGCGCTGTTGACGTTCCCCAGGGCCCTGTTCTGTCACCTTCTCATTACGAGGTCAAAATGTCTTCAGACTTCGCTCATTCTCTGCTATTCTCCTGCATCGTCGGTTCGGGGAAGTTCATTGTTTCCGTCGTTATCTTCATCCTTTTTCATGAGTTTTTCAAGAAATTTGGCTGGAAAGTGCCATTTTCATAGTAACGATACAACGGAAATATTTGGTAGATAAAACGGTTTTAAAATAACTGGTAATATTTCCCTTTCCTTTCGATGAAAGACTTCCAGTCATATGTTACCTCAAAATCTTGGGGCAAACCCTTCAAAATGGCTGGTTATAATAATAATAATAATAGTAATAATAATAATAATAATAATAATAATAATAATAATAATAATAATAATAATAATAATAATAATAATAATAATAATAATAATAATAATATCCTTTATTTCGGTTCAAGACCATATACAATGAACATACAAAATACACAGTAACATACACAATCTAGATATATGAGTCAACATGATAGGAAAAATTAGTAATCGGCACTTATCCACAAAATAGCTGAAGTAGCATAAAAGATAGTAATCATAATACTGGTAATAGTAATAATGTTGGTGAGAAAAAAAAATGCATTGAGAGTTATAACAGTTAGTGCACAAATTATATAGCTTAAATTTCACTAGAGACCTTAGGTGGTTACAGTAGTCTGGTCCAGAGGGCTAAAATACATAAATTGAATGTATTATATTATATAACCTTACATACTATAATCTACATATAATTATAATATCTATACATATATATTATATATATATACATATAATACATATATATATATACTATATATACTATAATATATATATATATAGATATATATATATATATATAAAGAATCTTGTTTAACTTGATAGTAATCACAGAAATAATGAAAAAATAAAATATCAGAATAATATAATAATGACAAAATCTGCAGATGACATCTTGCTAATACAGAGATTAAGTCCCATCTTTCCCACAATTTAGATCATCTTCTTGCTTCACTCCTTAGGATGCTTTGTATGAGCGAGTTGCCGCTGTTTCTCACTCGGGTTACCAGGCTGGACATTGTTCGCCTTACAATGATTTTTAAATTGTCCAGGTGGTTTTCTAAGAACATCTGTGTGGCGGAGTGGTAGCGTGGAGTGTTTGTGAGGCGTCTCAGAATGTCATTGTGCACAACAGTGATACGTCTCATGGTCTCTCGGGTATAGTTCGTCCAGAGGGAACACCCATAGATACTGTAACAGTTCGTGACAGAAGGCAAACCTCCTTGCAATCATGTTGCCAGTTGCACATAGTTTACGACGCCTCTGTTCAATGTCTGCCGTATCTTTTAGGTCGTCGGTAATAATGTGACCCAAATACGGAAATTCGCGCACAAATTCCAGCCGATGGTTTCCGAGGAAAATTTGTGGTTCTGCAATATGCTTAAGCGATCTCGGGAGCAGCGACATGCACTGGGTCTTGGTTTCGTTGTAGATTATATCAAATTCCTCTGCATATTGGCGGCAAGTGTCGATGAGTCGTTGGAGGCCATGCACTGATGGGGAAATCAGAACCATATCGTCGGCGTAACAGAGGTTGTTTATAGTTGTTTCATTGACAGTGCATCCGATTGGGAGTGAGTTCAGTTTGACATTCAAGGCATCTGTGTACGTATTAAACAGGTATGGAGAGAGAATGCCCCCTTGCCGAAGCCCGTTTAGGGAGCCGAAGGTGTACGATAATACGTTGCTCCATTTGACACAGAATTGCTGTGTGGAGAACCAGCAATGTAAAATGCCAATTAGATATAGGGGTGTGCCCCTTTTATGCAGCTTCAGGAATAGCTTCAGGTAGTTTACTCTGTCAAATGCTTTTCTCACATCTACGAAACACAGGAAAACCGGAGATGCTGATGATAGGTAGTAGTTCAGCAATTCTTTCAGTATGTAGATGCAGGTGTCGGTTGAGTGGTTTGCTTTAAACCCGAACTGGTTGTCAGTGGTGTGTAGAAAGGGGAGAAGTCTCACAAGAAGAACCGACTCAAGTATCTTCGATGCGATCGTTGTGATCGCAAGTGGCCGGTAGTTGCCAGGGTCAGCTGCATCCTTTAGCTTGTTTTTGATTAATGGTATCAAGTGAACTAAGAGTAGGGAGTCTGGAAGAAACTGGTGAATTATGCACGCATTGAATAAGGCAGCTAGCAAAATGTAAATTATCGGATGGCAGAATTTGAAAGCCTCTGCGGGAAGACCATCACAGCCGGGCGATTTATTATTAGGTATGCTGTTTATGGCATCGCTGATGTTACCTGGCGTAATACGGTCTGCAAAATGAAATTGAATGTTGTCATTAAGGAGGTTATCTACCTCGCTTCGGGAATCCTGATCATTTATGCAATTCAGGATATTGTTGAAGTGATCACCCCACATCCTTGCGATAGCCTCGTCTCAGACTGCTTCTCCTACTCTCTGTGATAGCTTTTTAGTTTTGGGATTTAAGGACTGGATATCTTTCCAAAGACGAGGGTAATCACCAGATTCTACGTTTCTAGACATTGCATCGGCTCTTAGTTGTTTTTCATTTAACCTGCAGTGCTTAAGAGCAAGTTTGAATTGCGCTCTCGCCTGCCTCATTAGTAATGCAGTGTGTCCTTCCCTCGGGCTGCCATTTTGCCTCCACAGTATAAACATTTCTCGTGAGTGTGTATACAGATCCTTAACCAAGTCATTCCAACCAGGTATATTACGAGAATTACCTTGACGAAATCTAAAGGCAGTCCTGCCCGAAGCAAGCATAGCGGAGATTATGTTCGAATAGGATTCATTCAGATCCCTGTGGTGGTCATTTCTGCATTATCTCTCTCTCTCTCTCTCTCTCTCTCTCTCTCTCTCTCTCTCTCTCTCTCTCTCTCTCTCTCTCTCTCCATACGACTTAAAGGTCTCTCTCTCTCTCTCTCTCTCTCTCTCTCTCTCTCTACAAAAGAATTATAAAACATTCTCTCTACAAACGTGTTATAGACAACCTCTCTCTCTCTCTCTCTCTCTCTCTCTCTCTCTCTCTCTCTCTTCTCTCTCTCTCCTCGGATGAACTAACAAGTCTTTGAGACATCCTAATCCTTGTAACTCCTTGTAACCCTCTCTTTACAAACTCACTCTCTCTCTAAACGACTTATTGGTCTCTCTCTCGCTAGACCTCAAGAGATACAACACATCCCATTGAGGGAACCTCTTTACGTACTAGACATGTGAAACATGAAATAAACTGTCACCAGATGTTGTAAACAGCAACTGTGTGGAAGAGTTTAAAGGAAAGCTAGACAAAATCATTAGGACAATGTGAATGAACAGTAAAACCTGCTCCAAGAGATAATTGAGTACACGAATTCTCCTTTGATGGACTAAAAAGTCTTTGAGACACCCTAATTCTCTCTCTCTCTCTCTCTCTCTCTCTCTCTCTCTCTCTCTCTCTCTCTCTCTCTCTTTACAAACGACTTGAAGGTCTCTCTCTCTCCCTCTCTCTCTACAGACCCAGATACAGTGGAAAGTTTAAGAAGTGATCGAAATAAAATAGAGTGGTAAAAAATATGGCAAATGCCTTTTAACTTGGATAAGTATAATGTGTTACAAAGAGGAACAAACAACCCTCACGCCAGTTACATGCTGCTTGGCAATTACATAAATAGTACTGAACAAGAGATGGAACTTGGAGTCCTTATTACCAAAGACTTAAAATTCACAAAACAGTGTATAAAAGTTGAAAAAATAGGAACAGAAACTAGTGGGATACATAAAGAGGCAGTTCAAATACAGAAACAAGAAAACGGTGCTGTAGCTCTACAGATTAAAAATTAGACCTCATCTTGAATATGCAGTACAGTTACGGTCACCATCTAAGAAGGGACATAAGTAGATTAGAAGGGGTACAAGCAAGAACCACAAAGTTAATTCCATCCATCAGGCTTTTTACCAAAGACGACTAGAACGCCTTAACATGTATATGGCTTAGAAACACGACGACTGCGAGGACAACTAATAGAAACATTCAAAATACCGAAAGGCATAACAACAAAAGTAGACAGTAACCTATTTACATTAAACGAAAACCAGACAAGAAATAATGGAGGGAAACTAGAACTGAAGAGATACAACACATCTCATTGCGGGAACTTCTTTACAAACAAGATACGTGACATGGAATAAACTGCCACCCGAGGTTATAAACATTAGTACACTGTGAATGATAAGATTTCATTCTTGTACCTCAAACCAACGCTGATATAAGATTCCCAATTTTCAAGGGGAATGAGGCATTGTTTTGGTAAGTGGGCTAAAGAAAAAAAAATTTGGAATTCAAAGTCCGAAAACACTCGCTCGCTTATAAAAGTATCACCTCTTCAAACAGTTTGGCAAATTAGAAAATTTACTTGAACACTTGTAATAGATTCATAAGGATAAGAATGTACATTAGTTAATAATTTTCATTACTTTACAGCAAAAAACTGATAGACAATACGTACATTTTACAAAATATATATTTGAAAGGGTAATTAGCAATGTGGTTTTGAACTGCGTTTACAAAAAATCAATAAAAAAGAGCAACAAACCTTTTCAAGCAGCAATGGCTAAGGTGATACTAAACATACTCTACCGTCTAGTAGTTAAACATTTTTTGGAATGTAAACACGTCCTTCTTTGTAGCAGTTTGATATTTCTGTCGAGTCCATATTGTTGTAATCACTCATCATCAGTATCCTTACAACAAATGGCACATTCGCCAACAAAGATTCCATTTTAAAAAGATTACCGAGAGAGATTTTTGATAGTGTGAATGTATTAAAGTGAATCATTATGTAGATGAATAGTGAAAATCAGGTTGTGGTTTGCTCATGGGGGAAACACTACGTCGAATGGAATTCACTGGCTTAGTAATTGTTGGTAATCAACACAGGTGTGCAGGTAATCCGTACAGGTGTTCAACTAATCCATACAGGGGTGCAGGTAGTCCATACAGGTATTTAACTAATCCATACAGGTATGCAGGTAGTCCACATAGGTATTAAACTGATCCAAACAGGTGTGCAGGTAATCTGTACAAGTATTCAGGTCTAGTTGCAGATGCACAAAGTTCGTCATCATATCAGTTTTATCTTAAAGTTTTTTTATATATATTTATATATATATAATGTATATTATATAAAATATTGTATATATGTATATATATGTTATTATATATATATATATATATGATATATGTATATATATGTATATACTATATATATATATATTATATATATATATATATATATATATATATGATATATATATATATATATACTATATACATATATATATATATAATATATATATATATATATATATATATTATATATATCTAATTTTCTATTAATCCAATCCTTCCCTTCTTTCCCTTTTACAAAGGAAAGGAACAGACAGATTCTCTTGACTTGGGGCACAGGCTGCCGTTTGACACTCGAGGGCCACAACCATTACGAAGCCCGGAAATAGAATTGACCCACAGGAATACGAGGGGCCATTGCTGATTCTCTCTCTCTCTCTCTCTCTCTCTCTCTCTCTCTCTCTCTCTCTCTCTCTGGTTATTCTATTTTTATCCCCGATAGATGAGCTGTCTTGGCAATGGTTCTCTTTTCTCTCTCGGTTTCAGTAGTCGTGTATGTGTGCGCGCGCGTTGATTTTGCAATGTCATTGTTCAGTTGCATCATGGGTTAATGTTGTCAGTAAGTGTCTCGGATTTTGACAACCCGTCTTACGTCTTAGTGAGAGGGAATGGTTCTTTAGAACGAAGCACCTTTTTCCATGAAGGAGAAAAGATTAATGCTATACACACAAGCTGTTCAATGCCACTAGATATACATCCTAGCTGTAAAAAGCCACTGGGCACATACTCAAGCTATTTAATGCCAGTTATCATATACACAATCTATTAATGCCACTGCTTATATACTCAAGCTATTTAATGCCAGTTATCATATACACAATCTCTTAATGCCACTGGTTATATACTCAAGCTATTTAATGCCTTTTAGCATTTGAACAAGCCATTTTATGTTATTGGGCATATACACAAGCTATTTGATGCCACTAGGAATATATACAAGCTATTTATTGTCATTGGTCACATACACAAGCTATCTAGTGCCACTGGGCATATACTCCAGGTATTCCATGCCACTTGGCATTTAGACAAGCTATTTAATGCCACTGGGCATATGCACAAGCTATTTGATGCCAATGGGTATATATAAAAGCTATTTAATGCCACGGGTACATACGCAAGCTATTTAATGCCATGGGCATATACACAAGGTGTTTAATGCCTCATGCCATTGGGCATAATGTGCAAACTATCTGATGCCACTGGGCATATGTGCAAACAATCTAATGCCACTGGGCATATGTGCAATCTATTGAGTGCCATTAGGAATATACAAGCTATTTGATGTCATTGGGCATACATACAAGCGAGTTAATGCCACTGGGCATATACACAAACTATTTCATGCCGTTGGGCATATACACATGCTGTCATGCCACTTTGCATATAGATACATGCCATTTAATGCCACCGGGCATTCCCTTAAGCTGCTTTTCCCTCCGACCAGAGGAGAGGAGTTAAATCTGGCATTACAGGCGAAACGGGAATTCTTCTAAAAGTGGTAAAAGGAAAATTGAAATCGAAGTTCGAAAGAACGGCATAAAAGATGGCAAGACGGCCACGTTTGCCAGCAGGCAAGAAAAACAGAATGCATTCAGTGATTGTTTATATTTCTCATCAGACTGCGTGACCGAACAGTGCGTGACGAGCACTTTTCCCCCAGAGAAAGCGTTGTCACGTTTTTACCGAGTAATTCTTCTTGCAGGTTAAGACCAAAAACTTCGGGTGACGCAATGTTTCGACGATTATGCCGAAGGAGAGGAAATTAGAAGTTTTTTTCTTTTCTTTTTCTTTTTACTCCGTGAAAGTATTAAGGCTTTTTCGTGATGATTATTTCCTTATCGTTTGGTAAGTCACTATTCATTCAGATAACTTTTGGTCTTTTTGTAACTGCTTTTGCAATTTTGTTTTTAACTTTTCCTTTCGCTTCGTGATCGCCGATCGCTCGTGATTTAGTTTTATTTTTCATCGTCAACTTTGTTAGTCTTTTATTTTGTTTATTCCTTAATTTTGGATCTTCATAATCTACACCAATTCTTTATTAATTTCATATTAGTCTTTGTCCTTCTTTCAGACCTTCGTCATTTTTCACAATTTTTTTGTTTTTGTTTTGTTGACTTCGAACAATTATATGTTCAGAGGATCTTCATATCTCCCTTCATTCTCTTCTGTTCCTCCCTGACTTTAGCCTCCGTCATCCTCCTCCCTCTCCTCCTCCTCTCTCCTCCTCTCTCTGCCCTCCTCCCTCCTCTCTCTCACTCTCCCCTCCCCTCCCCTCTCCCTCCCCTCGCCCTCCCATTCCCTCTTCCTTACCCCGTGTTATTGGAGAGTGAGGCAATGCAACTGCCACACAGCCAACTCCCGGAATTTTTCATAACGGTCCCTGAAGAGGCCGTGAACGAAGGTATCCCCCCGATCGCGCAGATCACCCATTTTCCGAAGAGTTTCGTCCCCTCTCACAACGACGCTTCGGTTCTGTGGTCCCGTGTCCCTACGATGATGCTTCTGAAGAGATCATCATCATCATCATCATCATCTACCCTTTCCCTAGCTTCTCTCTCTCTCCCTTATAGTACTATGACGTGTGCAATTATATATATATATATATATATATATATATATATATATATATATACATATATACATATATACTTATAACCCATATCCTTAATATACATACACACACATATATATATATATATATATATATATATATATATGTGTGTGTGTGTGTGTGTGTGTGTGTATGTGTGTGATAATATATATATATATCTATATAGTATATATATATATATATATATATAATATATATATATATAGAAACTTATGTATTATACATATATATCTATATATATATTATAGGATATATATTTATGTATATATTGGATATTTATATATATTTGTAGCTATAGTATATATATATATATATATATATATATATATATATATATATATATATATATATGCACTCATATATACTGTAAGCTTCATCTGCTCTCTCTCTCTCTCTCTCGTAGATTTATGACTTTTATGTATAGTATATAAACATTTCCTACCTTCTTTACACCTTCGTATTCCGCTCTTTTAATTAACGACCCGAAGGGCGCCTCCTCCAAAGCGCCCTTTGGAGTGTTTTGTGGCGGCGTTGATGCGGTGAAGGCGATGATGAGGAAGATGATGATGATGATAATGGATGGTGATAATGATGTGACAATGAAGTCTCTCAGGGCGATGTTGTGGATTATTCAGTCCGGTGTAGGCCTACTGAAGATGTTCTTCCTGCGATGATGAAGAATGTACTAATCAAGTAAGCGAAAACAATTTAATGTTGTAGTATCTGATGAATAAACAAATATTGAAGAAATTCATTGCCTCTCTCTACTGAAAGGTGTAACAAAGTAGCCAGTAACCTATTTAAGTTAGACGAAAACCAGACAAGAAATAATCGATGGAAACTAGAACTGTAGAGATACAACACATTCTATTGTGGGAACTTCTTTATATACAAGACATATGACACGTGGAATAAACTGAAACCAGAAGTTGTAAACAGCAACAGTGTGGAAGAGTTTAATAGAAAGCTAGACAACATCATTAAAACACTGTGAATGAACAGTAATTCCTGTTCCTAGAGATAATTGACCACACGATATCTCCTCGGATGGACTAACAAGTCTTTGAGACATCCTAATCCTTGTAACTTCATGTAACTCACTCTCTCTCTCTCTCTCTCTCTCTCTCTCTGTCATTGGTTTTCACGGTGTTTTGCATAAAAGAAAAACCCAGTGATCGCTCGTTTCCTTCTGCGGTATTGATAAGTGTGACATGACCTAATCATTTCCTTTAGGGAAGGTAACAGGAAAGAGCAATGTCATTAAAAAAAAAAAGAGAGGAGGAGGAGGAAGAGGACTGTAGGAATAATAATAATGCTGGTCGTGTAGTTTGAGTATAGGCTGAGGTTCGCCGTCGGGAGATGAATTGTTGGCGCGCGCGTTATTTATTGTTCTAAAGGGACCACAAAACTTCGACTTTCACGCCCATCTTCTTCCTCTTCCCCCTTCCCCGCCCCTTCCCCCTCTCCCTCTCCTTCCCTCTGAAACCACCCCTGGGCTTCCGGGACCCTCCCCCTCCCACCCTCTAACACCCCATGACAACCACCCCATTCGTCTCCTCTCCCTTTTCTTCCTTTTCTTCCTCCTCTATCCATCCCGAATATCCCATCCTAAGCGCCTTGGCTCCCATTCCGACATTACTCTTCTTCTTCTCCCATTCTTGCTGCATTTCACATTCTAAATAATCCTTGTTTCTTGTTTCCTCGTTTAGTTATTCAGCTGCGACATTTTCTTCTTCTTTTGTGTTTATCACTGATTCGTCCTGCTTTTTTTCTATGTACACTCTTTCCTGTGTTGACGCGTTGCCTAGTTTCCTTTCGAGCGGACTTAATGGAGATTTAACCTAATGTTTTCGTAATGTCTCGTAATATCTCGCAATATCTCTTAATTAGGAGTTCACTGGGATAGTTCTTATGTTGCAAATGTTGCTCCCAATTCTGTAACCCTTCACTGCATTTGTATCTACTTCCTCTGGTCTTCACGAAGACAATAGAATCAATAGTTACTCCGGATCTGCTGGAAATTTCACATTTCTATGTAAATGTCAGGCTACAAATTTTAACACGGAAGTTATAAGCGGTGTGTCGCCTTTATTATTATTATTATTATTATTATTATTATTATTATTATTATTATTATTATTATTTTAATAAAAAAGCTTTTGGAATATGGCTGTGTGAAAGGCATTTCTTAATACTGCACTTGATAAAAACAAAACCGGCTGCCGATGGCATCAATATTTTCTCATTCCATCTCGAACTGTTTCAAAGTGACCTTTTCACGAAAGATTCTAATGTTTCTGCTGTGCGTCTGTACGTGGTACACTGTAGGCAGTACTAAGGGGTGTTGGCAACGTTCCTTCGGCACCCACTTTTTCGTCTTTTACTTGACCTCCATTCTTGTTTCCTCTCTTCTATCTTGCTTTCCAACCTCTCTAATTACTACTTCTTAGTGCAACTATTTGGTTTCCCCCGTAGAGGATTAGTGCCGTCAGTGGTCCTCAGGAGGTGCACTGTAGACATTACTTAAGATTCTTTGCAGCCTGCCTTCGGCCCCTAGCTGCAACCACTTTCGTTCCTTTTACTGTACCTCCGTTCATATTCTCTTTCGTCTTACTTTCCACCCTCTCCTAACACTTGATTCATAGTGCAACTGCGAGGTTTTCCTCCTGTTACACCTTTCAAACCTTTTACTGCCTTTATTTTCAGGATCTCTCTATCTCACTGACCAACCACTCTAGCTCCCTATTTTCATTGTCTTGAGTTCCACCTTGGCCGACTTGCATTTCGCGCTCGGCTACCAACACGGTGGTCCGAAGTTCGGTTCTCGGCTTGGCCAACGCGGAACCAGAGAAATTTATTTCTGGTGATAGAAATTCATTTCTCGATACAGTGTGGTTCGGATCCCACAATAAGCTGTAGGTCCCGTTGCTAGGTAACCAATTGGTTCCTAGTCACGTAAAAATATGTAATCCTTCGGGCCAGCCCTAGGAGAGCTGTTAATCAGCTCAGTGGTCTGGTAAAACTAAGATATACTTAACGTTTTCATTGTCTTGACAGCCTAAGGGTCATGAGTCAGTCAACTCCGTGATGGGGTAGTGCCGTCAGTGTACCTCATTTGGTGCAATGTAGGCATTACTTTAGGCTCTTTGCAGCGTCCCTACGGCCTCTAGCTGCAACTATTTTCAATCCTTGTACTGTACCTATGTTCATATTCT
>NC_061093.1:21450305-21507805 GCF_015104395.2 Macrobrachium nipponense | reverse complement strand
ATACCTCCGATCCAAATTCTCTTTCTTCCATCTTACTTTCCACTCCCTCCAACAATGGTTTCATAGTGTTAACTACTGAGGTTATTCTTTTTACCGTACCTCCGATCCAAATTCTCTTTCTTCCATCTTACTTTCCACTCCCTCCAACAATGGTTTCATAGTGTAACTACTTTGAGGTTATCCTCCCGTTAAACCTTTCAAACCTGTTACTGTCAATTTCCGTTTCAGGGATGAATGACCTCATAAGTCCCATCGCCTAAATTCTCTATTCAAATTCCAACTGCCTGGAACGGCAATGCAGTATAGACCGATTTCAGTTTGCTTTGACGATAAATTTTAGTTGAACTTAAATTCTGTTTCTACATGACGGTACTTGAGTCTCGTTCCTTAAAACCCTGATCCCCTCTTAATGCTGCTCTGTTGCTTCTAATTAAGGTTGTCCTTATGCCGGCACAGGCTCTTGCTCTTACGCAGCCCGTCTAAATGCTTGGAGAAAATTCACTAAGGTTGGAAAATTATAAATAACATTTTGTGAAAAGGTTATTGCAAATGTTGAATCTTAGTTATGGAAGTGAAAATTTTCAATCTTAAGATTATGCAAGTAAAATTTAATTAAACTTTTTAAACAGTAAGAGCACTAATTTGGGACACGCCCAAGTACACTAAAGGCACACGCACACTTGTAATATTAAGGATAATGGGATGGATGGTTTAATATAATTCATTTACGAAGTAAGCAAGTTTGGTTTTGTGGCATTTTTTCGTGATTCGGTAATTCATAGATGCCTGGTTTAAACACCCCTTATGAAAAATATAAATTTTGCAGGGAGATCATTTTACAAGGAGGCTATTATGCCACTTTTTCAGTAATGGAAGTAGGCATGGCAAAAAAAAAAAAAAAAAGTGACAACCTGTAAAACATTTATTTCCCCCCGTCCGATGGGTTTATCACATACACTGATCAAGCCAGGTACCTTGGATCAAGCAGGAAGTTTCACGGATGCGTCTTTTGTGCCTCGAGAGATCTTGCTGACTCCAGCTTGTCGTCACTTGCCAGTAGCAGTGGAACACCACATGATTTGTCCTCCGTGCCAGGCATTTCGCCGAAATTTTAAACCAACTGTTTCCCTTTTTAATTTTCCTTCGCACTTCATTGACTTATTCTTTGGTCTGGGCAGGATAATAACATTTGGTTCTTCTTCTTTCCCACCGTTATCCCTACATTAAGGGGTCGGTTGCCTGATGCGCCTCCTCCACTGCCTTCTGTCAGAGGCACCATCCTCCACGAAACCTCTTGTCTCCATATCTTCCTTCTCTTTATCTCGCCATCTAGTTCTGTCTCCCTCTCGATCTTCTTCCTCCCAAGCCCTCTTCACTCCCTCCAGGATATAATGACATTTGGGTTATCCCAAAAGCCTGTGCATTGAAAAGTTGTTCGAAATATCTCGCAGGATCTTAAGGCCCGGTTCAACTGGCGTTTAGGATGAATTGCGCACAAAATTGGTTGATAATCGCTAAACATCAGCAACCAGAATTTTGTGCTGCTCAAAAATCGCGGGAACGGAAAAAAGTGTCTCTGTGGATAATTGCGGACATGTGCGGATGTTGGCCGACTCAGGACCCACTTCTCGTACATTCTGTTGGGATCGAAATCATCAGATTTTCACGACCTTCTACTTTGCTTTATGACCTTCGACCAAACTACTCCTCCGGAACCTTCGCAGCAATAAATCTGACCTCAATAAATCGCGGAGTGAAGGACCTCCCAACTTTCACCTTCATCGAAGAAAGATTTACGGCGAATTATTTAAGTTTCCTGTCAAGAACATAATTGATGGGGACTGCTGATTTCAATGATGGGTCAAGTCACTCGTGTCTTTTTTTAATAATTATTTTTTTTTAAATCTGTAGTACCCTTGAATATTTTGGGTCAAGTCACTCGTCTGTTTTTTTTTTCTTAGTACCCTTGAATACTTTCGTTAACCTATGAATATGTCAATACCTTCCCAGATTTTAAAGTTGCAAATAGTAGCTGAGGATTACAATGCTCAAAATCTGGAAATGGAATAGGAAGAAGTTAGTTCATGCTTTATGGAGGGATGAAGTAAATGGCTCACTTTTCAGATGATACGAAAGCAATGAAATGGAACCAGAGGCAGCAATGACGAAGCTTAGAAGGAAATTCCATATTCCTTAGTCTGACTTATCGTATTTTATGCTGTGAGCCTGTGACGTACTACCTTTGAATACAGCTTATAGTCTAATAAAAAAAATAGGAGTTTTTTTTCAGTAATTTCGTGTAGAATTAATCATGACATTAACCGCCAAACACCGTGAACGTTTAGGATCCTGTGTTGTATAATATGTTTCCTTCTACAAGCGCAAGTTGCATATCGTCATTGTCATACCCACTGACTGATAAATTCCGTAAACAGGTGTCGCAGCTCTTGTCAGCAGCCCCAGTGGCGGGATAATCCCGTCAGTGTACCTCATGCGGTGCACTGTAGGCATTACTTAAGGTTCTTTGCAGCTTGCCTTCGACCCCTAGCTGCAACCCCTTTTATTCCATTCACTGTACCTCCGTTCATATCTTTCTTCATTCTTCCTTTCCACCCTCTCCTAACAATTGATTCATAGTGTATCCGCGAGATTTTCCTCCTGTTACACCTTTCAAACCTTTTGCTGTCAATTTTCTTATCAGCGCCGAATGACCTCATACTTCCCGGTGCTTGGCCTTTGGCCTAAATTCTATGTTTAATTCAATTCAATTCAATTCAGTTCAAAAGCATAATTTCTTTATAGCATTTTATACAGCACTTTCCTCAGAAGATTGTGTAGTAGTAGTAGTAGTAGTAGTAGTAGTAGTAGTAGTAGTAGTAGTAGTAGTGGTGGTGGTAGTGGTTGTCTTCCTTGGTTAAGGAATGATGAAAATAGTGCGCATAGCCATCATTGCTTGATTATAACATTGTTCAGAAATGTTCTGGCTACTTTGTCATACAAAACATATGCATTTTACGTTGTTCATACAATAATTCGTGTATATATTTTTTTTAGCTAAACCAGAACGTCTCCGTATATGGTCATGAATTCTACTTTCATTAATTTGCTATATATTTTGTCTTCAGTCACTCTCAGTTAACCAGTCTTCTATTACAAAGCCAGTCTTGCATCCAGTCTTGAGTGAGTGGCACAAGGTTACTTTTCAAAGCAGGATTCATTTGTCTATGTAAGTATGTTTGTTCTTTGTCTTTGTTTGTACGCAGGTTGAATGAGGCTACGAAGCAAAACTACTTGTTATAATTTGACTACTCCTAAAACAACAGTTCGGTCTCTTAAAAAATATATCCAAATCATTTCGCGACTTCGACGACCATAGTCTGTGTGACTCGTGATAAGATAAGTAAAATCATTATCAATAATCGGTTGCCTTTTCATTACTGAACATTCCTTAACAATAATTTTGTTAGATATGAATAGCAGTCAACGTCGTTGTACGTTATCTGACTTACTCTCAAAATTCATACAATTTTCTTTTTATTTTTTAACATTTATCCAAATACACAGCAGGATCCTAAACGCTTTTAGAGTATTCAGATATGTTTTTATTGTACGAACTGTTCGCAGTTTGTAATAACCTACAACTATAACTTCATTTTATAGCTTGTGGTTCTGGAGTGTTCGTCATGTACACACGCACCTGGTATTGTATTTTGATAGTCTTCCCACCTGTGGCCTGTATTGTTCATTCTCTCTCTCGGTTATTCCTTCGAGTTTTAAATGATTATTGAAGAAAATCCGTTTTTTTCGGCAAAAGTACATAGACGCTAGCACACTGGATGTATCTACAGCCAACTAATTTTCTACTTCTCAATGTGTGTATCTGTAATTTTATTTTATGCGTACTTTTGTGAATTCTTATCATATACGTATCAGTTACTTCTCGCTTTGCTAGGCTTTCGCGCCATTTCTGTTTAACCAGTTTACAAAATACTTACGCTCTTTCCTTTTCACCCTCTACCGGAGACTCCTGGAAATCGTGGAGACGATTAATTAAAAAATAATCGTACATTGTGGAACTAGGCCCACGTAATTCCGTAACCCAATCCAATAACCCAAAAGGTTACTGTATGGATAAAAGAAGAGCATCCTTTCCTTTCAAACCATACATCAAATAGATTATTATACATTATATCTCTTGATTGGTACTAGTAAGGATGTCGTGACGTGACGGAAGAATTCCTTTGATAGAGCGACTTGATCAAAGAGGCGTATTACGTATCCTAGAAGCCATTTTTTTTTCTAACTCTTCCGAAGGGTTTTGTCGCTTCGGAAATCGAAGCGCGTCAAAAATTTATGCCCCGAGAACGACTGTTTTCTCCTGAAATTTCTGTTTGATCGAACTGTGTTTTATTTTCTTTTTAAAAAATTTATTTTTTCTCGAGTAAGTGGACAGTTGGAACTTTTAAAAAAGCTACACGATGTAGGTAATAGCTTCATCGCCAGCTTCATTAAGCCTAAGAAGCCATGTGGTATATTATTATTATTATTTTTATTTATTGTTGTTAATATCTTTTTTGGACTATCGCAGTCAACCTTTTCGACTGGGTGGTTTTTACAGTGTGTGGTTCCGGGTTGCATCCTGCCTCCTCAGGAGTCCATCACTTTTCTCATATGTGTGCAGTTTCTATTAGCTCGCTCTTAGCATGAGTTCTGGAGCCACTTCGGCATCTAGTCTTTTCAGGTTCTTTTTCAGGGATCTTGGGGTCGTGCCTAGTGTCCCTATGGTTATGGGTACAATTTCCACTGGCATAGTCCATATCCTCCTATTTTTAGGTCTAGATACCTATCAATTTTTTCCCCTTTCTCATCTACTCTGGTGTCCCATGGTACTGCGACATTAGTGAGTGATACTTTCTTCTTGATTTTGTCAATGAGCGTCGAATTATTATTATTATTATTATTATTATTATTATTATTATTATTATTATTATTATTATTATTATTATTATTATTATTATTATTATTATTATTATTATTATTATTATTATTATTATTATTATTATTATTATGTGAAATTTAAATATAGCCTTTCCCGACCAGAACACCCGTAAGTGTAAAATAAAAAAAAATAAAATAAAAAAACAGTTGAAAAAGGAACATAATTATAGTACTGTAGCAGCAAATGGCAATTATTTATGTAGTCATAAGTAAGTGAATAATAGCTAAAAATCATTATCATTGAAATTAAAACTACGGTCGGATTGAGCCTCCAGCGTAGGAACTCGAAACCAACAATATTGAAGACAAACGTCTGGGAACATTATACAAACAGGCCCTAACTGGCATAAGGTTATGTTTAGAATGTCCCGGCATCCGAGGTAACAAACGAATAGCACCAACGACGTTCCAGCTTAAAGGTATACCTAGACCGTGGGTCAAAGGAAAAAGGTCTGTCCAAGCACTTGTGGGCGGAGCTAATCCTACATCACGCCGAGAGTTGTGTAGATAAAAGGGAGACTGGACCTTTACCTCCATTGTCCAAAGGGTATGCTATAGACCTTGAGATTTTTTAAAATTTCAATCATGGAATCTACCTCTGGATTTTTTTTTATCGATACACTCTCTTTAGAAGTGAAAAACTTTCATTTCAAACTTGGGATCTACCTTTGGATTTATCAGTTTTTTTGTATAAGTACAGTATCTTTAGAAGTGAAAAACTTTCATTTAATTAACAGCTAAACAACATTGAAATGCGTTTAGATTTCCTATTAAAGATATTATGAACTTAAAAAAGGAAATGAAAATGGGAACACAGAGGAGCTTGAAATAATTAACAAACATGACATTATTTACAAGTTCATGAGAAAATATATAGAGAAACAAAACATAGTTTGAACCATCAATCTGATACTCTTCGCCTGTTCGTCATATAGACGAAAAGACCAAACCGATGTTTATCATCAATCAATAAATATTGAACTGCCTCATTACACCAGGGATATATAAAAGAACAATAACAGACCTATACAAAGGATATATACAAGGAAAAATGGTAGTGATAAAAACATTACCATTACAGAAACCATCACAAAACCAACGAAAAGGAATGAAAAGTTAACTGCAATTGATGCAGACATTCTTCTTATACAATGTGACAAATTCATCTTAGCAGTTTGCCCAGTTTTCGTTTTTCACTTCGTATTTTCTTCATATTTTAATGCAGAATGCTGATCCTGAAGAAAGCACGACCTACCTCGCACAAAGAAAGTTATGACTTCTGTCTAGTGGAAGGGATACAAATTTAGCAATTTCACTAGCTAATGTCTTCATGGAATTTCTACCCGCCATAAACCTTGTTCCAGCTACCTTTACTATATTTTACAATAAGTTACTATACTGTCCCTCGTAGGGAGGCAGTGCCATCAGTGCACCTCACGGGTTGTACTGTAGGCGCTACTAAAGGTTTTTTGCAACATCCCTTCGGCCCCTAGCCGCAACCTCTCTTATTCCTTTAACTGTACCTCCATTCATATTTTCTTTCTTCCATCTTACTCTCCACCCTCTCCAACAATTATTTCATAGTGCAACTGCTTTGAGGTTTTCTTCCTCTTACACCTTTCAAATCTCCATGACCCCCAATTTTCTTTCAACATTGAATGACCTCATAGGTCCCAGTACTTGGGCTTTGGCGTCAATCCTATATGTTCCATTCATTTCCATTATGTCAGAATTTCGTTGATAGATCCTTCGTTTGCAGCTCTTACCTCTGCCAGTAGCTTTATAATGGACGTTGATATTTATACTATTTTTTAAGGGTAATAAAGCATGGGTCATTAACCACACAGGCTAAAGGAGTCTTAGAATACTAAAAGCTAAACAAATCTATGAATCTGTAAGGAAAAGAGAGGAAAATAGCCTGCGTTTACGCACGCCATAGCTTCCAGTAGTAGATTACAGTATTTTTACGATGACGTAGTCTTTAACTATTTTAGTAGGCCTATTCGAGTGATGAAGTGCTCATTTATTTTTCGTAAGTTTTCCATCCCTTTTTCATCTTTTATTGGTAGGGTTTGAATGTAAAATGATGATTAAACCTGTTCACAGTGGAATTTTACTTGTGTTATATTTGCGCTAATATCTGATAACCAGAGTTGAGATATGTATAAAATAATGCTGTTTGAGAGCCTAGTTCTCCTAAAACGCTGGCTTCTACAAAGATTTTCCTTCTCTTTTGCACTGATAAGCTACAGCAAATTACAGTACCGATTTTCTTGGCAGATTTGTCGTTAAGCACTGGCGGGCTAGTTTTAGTACAGTATATATTTCCATGCTCTAATGAAATGCCGGGAACCTCAAGTCGGGTTTGCCAGTGAAATTATATTTTCTTATTTTCTAATCGGAATTTTGTCATTTTCATCTTTTCCTTTATTTGTTTACTTCTCAAAGAGGGATGTCATGCACTGCTACTAACTGTTTCGCCAGTTTTATTACCATTTTATATCTGATAATTTAAAAGAATAATTTGTATTCCCATGTCATTTACATAGTAACTTATTGTAAAATATTTCAGAAGCTTTTGAGATATATTTCCCACAGAAAAATTCACAAAATTTGTCATAGACGTTATGTGATAAACTACTTTCCTCACAGGCTGTTACCACGTTAATCTCTGTAACCACCCACTATTAGGGAAACTGCTAATACCATTGGTCGTCCGATTAGTTAAGTCAAACAGTATTGGGTGTAGGTAGTTGAATACCAAGAATAACAGAAGCCGTAGGACCATATCGTGACTATTTATATGTATATATATCTATATATATATATATATATATATATATATATATATATATATATATATATATATATATATATATATCTATATATATATAATATATATACTATATATATATATATATATATTATATATATATATATATATATATATATATATATATATATATATATATATATATATATATATATATATATATATATATATATATATATATATATATAAATATATATATATATATATATATATATATATATATATATATATATATATAGTTATATATATAATGTGCATACTTATGTATACTTACACACCTAATATATACACGTTCTCTCTCTCTCTCTCTCTCTCTCTCTCTCTCTCTCTCTCTCCTCTCGTTTCATGATCATTGCAAAACTGTATTCTTGCGCGCACCGTCTCGGATAATGTTGATTTTTTAAATAAGTGACTAGTCCCTTTGGCTCTTCTCACAGGTGGCTTCATCTCGCGGCTACATATTTTATAAAAAGAAAATTGTCTTCGCGTCTGAATCGCCGGTGACTACCATCCCCCGTTCTCTCTCTCTCTCTCTCTCTCTCTCTCTCTCTCTCTCAGAAATATCAGTCATTCAGTCTTTTATATATATATATATATATATATATATATATATATATATATATATATATATATATATATATATATATATAATTATGTACATATATACATATATATATATATATATATATATATATATATATATATATATATATATATATATATATATATATATATATATACCATTCTGTATTAAGCGTTTAATTCTTCGTAACTCTCTTACTATCGCTTTTTTCCATGTTTTGAAATAATCTAGTATCAAATTAACGTCTGCTTTTTTTTTTGTAAGCCTAATAGATAACTCGTTGACTCAATTAACACTTCCAAAGACCTTTGTCGCCAGCTTTGGCGAATCTCGGTGAAGTGATTACGAGACTATTTGAATTTATTTGGTAATAAACGAAATCATTCTTATATGTTTAGTCGCTTGGTTTAGCGCTTTTTGAAAGTTAATGTTCACTCCAGTGTTGTTTAAATAAAAAAAGTTGTGTCAATATTTTCCGTTTCGTGAACGAACCAACTTTGGATTTTTGTATGACACTCCAAGATAGGTAGGTGGTTATTGGACTGAATATAGAATTGAGGCCAAAGGCCAATTACTGGGACCTATGAGGTCATTTAATTATTTTTTTGTTTTGTATTTTGTAAATTGAAAATATGTAGTTATCTGGCTTTTTTTATTGAATGAATTTTTAATGGTATTCAGTAGAGTAGGAACTTGTAACTAAACTTTGCTTTTGAGTTTCCATGTGTAAGAGATTTACTATACTATACTATGAAGTAAATTTACTAATCATAATGCGGTGCACTGTAGGCATTACTTAAGGCTCTCTGCAGCGTCCCTTCGGCATCTAACTCCAACCCTTTTCATTCATTTTACTGTACTCCCGTTCATATTCTCTTTCTTTCATCTTAGTTTCCTTAACAGTTGTTTCAGAGTGCAACTGTTGAGGTTTTCCCTTCTGTTTACACCTTTCAAACATTTTTACTCTGAATTTCTTTATCTACTCTGAATGACCTCATGGGTCCCAGCGGTTGGCCTTTGGCCTATATTTTATATTCCAATATAGAACATGATTTTATCTTTGTAATTAAAAAAAATGTAATTCGTGTAATTTATGTAATTGCATATAAAAAAAGATTTGAATTTGAATTTGATAAGATTTTAACTTAAATAGCTGCGAAGTTTTTTTTTTTAATAGTGATTTTTTGTTTACAGTTTTCTCCTAAAATGTATTGGCTTAGTTCCATTTTGTGTGTTTATATGTATATATGTGTTTGTTCTATTCATCACTTAACAATGTTTTTGTATAAAAGATTCCGCTAATCATTAGACTTTTGTTTAAGGTATAGTATATGTAAATTGAACAGAACGACAATGAAGCGGTAACCAGTGATTGAATGTTTTTCAACTTGCTTTTTATTTTAGGATATAACTGATAACTAACGACTGATCTCTTCTTTCTGTATTTCATACTATCGCTGTTGATCATTTTTTATTTTACTTTTAGATTAAACAGCTCACTCGCCTGCCTCTCAGCTTTGAGTTTCAAAACCCAAAAGTGTTCGTAGAATCTTGCTGGAGGAAAGACAGAGCATTTATTGGTCAAATACTTTTGACCAATAGATGGCGCTCTTGCATTTGGCTGACATCTTGACTCGAACGAATGAAGTAAAGATGATGTATTTGCACTGACGTTCTCTTCTTAAATTATGTTGTTATTTTTCGTTATCTTGGCGTTTTTTATTTTGATCTCGGTGTTTATAAATGTTTTAAGTTTCATTCTAATTTTATTTTTAATTTGCTTTCGATTTCTGTCAAGTTAAGTTTAGAGGTGAATGTGAGTGGGTAGGTGGGGAATATTAAGATGTAAAATATATTCTCTCTCTCTCTCTCTCTCTCTCTCTCTCTCTCTCTCTCTCTCTCTCTCTCTCTCTCTCCCTTGAGCTTTTGACGGCATTGCTGCCTCACTGCTGGGGTGTCATCACAGGGCCAGATCATTGCAGAGGGGTTTTGTTTAGCCAGCAGTGAGCGCCTTCCCTCTGCTCATGGGCACTGCTCACCAAACCAATTAAACCAATAAGGTTTCTGGGTATGATCTCTCATCGCTCCAGCGCTGAAGATTATAAGCTAATACTTCTTAGAATGCCATGTGAACCGAGTTCAGATTCTCTCAAGTCTTTATGTGGATCCCAGAATATTTTCACTTTCGAGTTTGAAGATAGTTGATATGTTGATGATCCTCTCTTTCACGTTTTGAAGGGTTACTTATATGAACCAGACATTTGGTTTCGTATAAAAAGCGTGTGTTTTTATTCCTTGGTGTGTTTGATGGCCGAGTCTGTTGGTTTTCTCTGAAGACAGTCAATGGGATCAGTTTCTCGAGGCTGAGTAAAAGACGCTTGAAGCAGAAGCCTCGTTTGAGATTCTGATGGAAGCTTCGATTCGTCTCTGGATTTCGAAATCTTCCTCCTTCCTTGAAGACAGACGGATACGGTATGTTCGTTCGTTCGTTGTCCTTCGTGTGTCTTGAAGGACGATTTCACCTCTGAATTCTTTAGCATTTGAACTTTAAGATCTTTGGGGATGTATTCCTCGACGAAGTCTCAGCTCTGAAAGAATGGCATAGACGCTCTCCGAGCTTGTGACTCCGCCGAGGATAACATTCCCAGAGATCTTCAAGTTCAAATGCCAAAGACCTCCAAGGTGAAGCGCCCTTCATGACACACAGAGAGGAGGACGAACGAACGAACACACTGTCTCCAAGGAAGAAGGAAATTATCGAAATCCAGAAGAGACGAATCGAAGCTTCCGTCAGATTCTTAAACAAAGCTAAAGCTTCAAGCGTCTTTTACTCAGCGTCGAGAAGCTGTTGCCACTGACTATCTCTAGAAACAACCAAGAGATTCGGCCATCAAACACGCCAAGGAATAAAAACACACGCTTTTTATACGACACCAAATGTCTGGTTCATATAAGTCACCCTTCAAAACGTGAACAAGAGGAATAAAAACTCACGCTTTTTATACGACACCAAATGTCTGGTTCATATAAGTCACCCTTCAAAACGTGAACAAGAGGAATAAAACCCTTCAAACGCTTTTTATAACAACAAAAAACCCAATGTCCTGGAGGTTCCAATATTAAGTTCTCACCGTGAACAAGAGGAATAAAAAAACACACGATTTTTAATACGACCACCAAATGTCTGGTTCATATAAGTCACCCTTCAAACGTGAACAAGAGGAATAAAACACACTCGACTTTTTATACGACAAGCATGGTCCAAATGTCTGGTTCATATAAGTCCCTTCAAACGTGAACCCCAAGGGAATTAAAAAACAAACACGCTTGTTTTAATAACGAACACCTATGTTCTGGTTTCATATAAGGCGACCCTTCAAAACGTGAACAAGAGGATCATCAACATAGTATCAACTATCTTCAAAGTGAAACTGCAAATATTCTGGGATCCACAGAAAGACTTGAGAGAATCGGAACTTGGTTCACATGGCATTCCTAAGAAGTAATTAAGCTTATCAAATCTTCAAGCGCTGGAGCGATGAAGAGATCATACCCACGGAAACCTTATAGGTTAATTGGTTATGGTGATCAGTGCCCATGATCATATTGGGGAAGGGCGCTCACTGCTGGGCTAAAAAAAATACCCCAAAACCCCTCTGCAATGATTTTGGCTCTGTGGTGACACCCAGCAGTGAGGGCCAGCAATGCCGTCAAAGCGAGAGAAGAAAGAGAGAGAAGAGAATAGAAGAGTAGAGAGAGAGAGAGAGAGAGAGAGAGTTTGACTTACGAGAACAGAGAATAGAAGCTTCTCAAATGCCAAAGAAATCCAAGGTGATAGCGCCTTTCAAAAGACACAGGGAGAAGAACGAACGAACGAACACACTCGCTGTCTTGGCTCCCAGGAAGGAGACGACTTCGAAATCCAGAAGAGACTAATCATAATAACTTAACCCTCTTGTTTGGAACACTGTTTACTCATGGTTGTATTAAGGCCGCCAGTAACTTTCAATTAGTATAGCTGCGCAGGTTTCTATTTTTGGTTCGTCTTCCAGAGGAGCCCTGGAATTTCACCTCACACAAAATCGGTGCATTGATGATCTTCTAGCAGCTTCTTTCTCGTTTCCTTGACCTTCTTTTTGGTACTTTTAGGAAATCTTGATTTTTTCTGCCATTTTTTTTTTATCTGGCGGTTTCTTTTTGTTATCCTTCCGTTTGACTTCTCTGTGGTCTTCCCTGCTTTCCTCCAGCTCCTCTCAATTCCTCTTTCTAGTCTCCTTCCTGTATAATACGAGGAACAAAGACGAGAGAAAAGCTGGCGACTCCGAATTAAACTCTTCTCAAGATGGCACCTTGAGGGGTCAACAAACTGGAAGGATTAGAAGCAGACTTCATTTCTTTTCTCCCTGAGGGGTACTAATCCCCCAGGCCCTCATCCTCCTCCTCCTCCCCTTCCTGCTCTGCCACTTTCACGCCCTATTTGACACCGAGTCCAAGAACCAATTACAGCAGGAGGTAATTGGCGTTTCGTAAAAGCGATGAGGACTGAGGGAGGCTCCATGGAGAAAATTAATGATACCGGGACCTCATAGGTTGTGGCGAATGAAGAAGTGATAGGTTGGCTGCCCTGTTGCTGGCTGATCGACGGGAGCAGAGTCAGTTTGTGAGGTTCTTTAGATTTTGCCACTAAAGCAAAGATTCACTACTTTCAATTGGCGGCTTAACGGTCGTCGGTTTTTTTTTTTTTTTTAATCCGTAAAGTCCCTTTGCTTTAATTTAATTGGCTGAAGTCTTTCTGTGCTGTAAATTAAAGTTAGTCGAAGTTTAGAATGAAATGTGACATAGGGTGAAATTTTGGAAATGGGCGGTGTCAACGCGTTTGTATATGAGGTGTCATAGGGAGTTCCAACCTTTGATTATTTATTCTATATGAAGATTCTTTCAAAATTAAATAAGGCGAGTAGAGTATGGTATTTGGTAATAACCTAAGCTTAGGCAAAGTAACAGTTTGAATTACCATCGAGTTTCCAGTGGAACCAACTGCTGAAATACGTGATAATTAAAAAAATGAAATAGAGTAACGCGTCAGAAGAGGATCACCGTGTCGAAATCTCTATGCACAGAGAGAGAGAGAGAGAGAGAGAGAGAGAGAGAGAGAGGGAGAGGAGAAGAGAGGGCCGAGCCGCGCCAAGGCCTAGGGGGGGGGGGAAGGCACCAAAAATATTGAAGTAATATGAACCAGAATTTCCTTACGCTTCGAATTAGACACAAAATAGGATCCACATACATCAAAACAAATAGATGGAAGATTCTCTCCTCTCTTCTTCTTCTCTCCTCTCTCTCTCCTCTCGTTCTCCTCATCTCTCTCTCGGGGACCTAATAACGCATTTGTCTTGTAGTCGGGAGAATGCAAATGGAAAGGGGCTAGGGGTTGGGGGGGGGTGGGGGGGGTGGGTGAGGAGGTTGGCAAGGATCTTGAAGATCCCCAGGGATTTGAATGGTAACCAATCCAAATGGGGGATGACAAAGGGTGGATGAGAGAGAGAGAGAGAGAGAGAGAGAGAGAGAGCCGACTAAGCTATTTCCCAGATCACGTATTTGGTTTTACGTATCGGAAAGTTTTAGGGGGGGGGGCTCGGCGGTTTTGTCATCTTTTAGAAGCCGTAGTGGGAAACTTTGAAATGAAAGCGTCTTATTACACAACTATCATTCGTTCGTATTTCGCAGCATTTGCCCATTTAAATTTTTAAATTTAATTGGTTTTTTTTTCCTGGAACTTAAAAATTCGGTTTTATGGGATTAACTTTTGTAAGGGATTTGGACTCCCTCGGACTTGGTGCGTGTTTAATGTACGTGTTTGTAATTATTACTTGGGAAACATGAGTAAACTACGAGCATCTAGATTCTAAGATATTTAGTGGTGATTCCCTCCTCAATTATCTATTTCTTTATCTTTACGGTATAGTATATATATATATATATGTCAGTATATATATATATATAATTATATTATTATTTATAGTATATTATTATATAATATAAATCTAAAATATAAAATATATATATATATAATTATAGTTTATTATATATATATTATGATAATATAGTTATTGTATATAGATGATATTATATAATATATATATTTATTTTTACATTATACTTCTAATTGTAGTCAAACAACTCGTCCGGCATTCAACTAGCTATCGTGTGATTTCATAGTAGGTACACAAATGTGTCGTTAGCCATTTGGGTGTGGTAGTTTGTTTACTTTTCACCTTATTTATGATTTGCATTTGTTTTATTTATTTATTTATTTATTTTTTTTTTTTTTTTTTTTTAATTTTGTGATGAATTTTTTAGTAAGTATTTGCCGTTCGTTTCAAGTTTTGTTAGCATTTTTACAGAAGATCCTAGTAAGACAATTCATTTTACTGTAATTCAGTGATTTTTCATCTTGTCAGTTTTTCAGCCTGATGATGAGGTTTTTACCTCGAAAGCTCGTTTATAAAGCTTGTTCTTCTGGTCTTGGCAGTATTATCATCTTTAATCTCTCTCTCTCTCTCTCTCTCTCTCTTCTCTCTCTCTCTCTCTCTCTCTCTCTCTCTCTCTCTCTATATATATATATATATATATATATATATATATATATATATATATATATATATATATATATATATATATATATATGAATACTTATCACATCACCCGTGATTCATATAAATCATTCGAGCTACAAGGCTGCGTTGGTCAAACGCTCGAATCTGCTAGCATGGTTGAGGGGGTTTCATATCGATTCTAATTACGAAAAGCACGAGATCGACAGTGATTTGTAATGGTCAGAATCGCTATAAACTTATAGCGTCTCTGCTAGCCGACTCGGTAGCGTCACTGTCCGTTTCTGATTTCGTTTCCCGTCCACTGGGGCGGTGGTTCGATCCCATGGGAGGACGAAATTATATCAACTAAAAATTCCCCCTCGGTACATATATGAAAATATATCAATTCCGAGGTAGAGCGAATTAGATATTAAAGGACATTTGTAGCTCGAATGATATATTATATATATATATATATATATATATATATATATATATATATTATATATATATATATATATAAGTAGTGTGTGTAATAAACCCGTGTTAATCTAAAATACTCTAAATTAACGATAAGGAACTTACGAAAATTATGATAATATTACGTTATTACAAAGACATGACAGCTCTTTAGAATTGACGATTTCAAATTTTCGAAATGCCTCATCTGTTCAGGACGAAAGTATAATAACGGTGATAACTAAAGATTACCGTAGAACTGGTGACGCGTCAGCAAACGTCTCGCTATATTATGTCTGTATTTCTGGTGACAGAAGTTCACTCTCGACTTGGTTCGGTAGTCGTGTAAAGCCGTTGGTCCCGTTGCTGAATAACCACTGCTTCCATGCAACGTAAAAACATCATACAAACAAACAAACAAATGTATTACCAGCGTAATTATTTGAATCTCATCATAGGGAGACTCTTGCTAGATGGGTAAGGCAAAACTTTATGGAGAAATATGCCTATATCTCGACGGTGGCCGGAAATAAAACCACAGAAAAAGTCACAATTTTGGCAAGGAAAAAAGTCACAGGAAAAAAACTCACATTAATTTATGGAGGCCGGTTATAAAATCGCAGGGAGAAATTCACGATATTTCTTGGGCGTCAGTATCTTCTTGATATTTACAGTCTTTTGTTTATCTATTTATTTATTTATTTTATTTTTTTTTTACACCGTAATCCCCAGCGGGCTTGTACTAAACACCCCGCAAAGGTGGATACATGGATACGTACCGGGTTAAAATTTACCATTGGGGGCAACTATCTAGGAAAGCATAGTGACTTTTTTTTTTCCTTGACATTTTTTCTGAGACTTTTTTTTTTTTTTTTTTTTTTTTTTTTTTTTTTTTTTTTTTTTTTTTTTTTTTTTTTACCTAGATTCATTCTTGCTTGATTATGACACTGAAACATCTGGGTAGTTGGAGATTTCCCAACTCATTCATAAAACTCGTATATAGAGATTTGAAATCATTCCACTTAGTGATTTTTGCTTTTTATTTTTTTAATTTTTAAACTCGTGTGTGGGAATATAAGGGCAGCAATATAAGGGCTAGTTTGGAACTTCAGTTCCCTGAATATAAACCTAATCTGCTTTTTTATATTAGTGTTGTTGAACGCTGCTCAAATGTTGACTTTTCGTATCATGATAGCGAACTATAGCATACCGATAAAGCGCTTTTCTTACTATTTACTAAATATTATTCAAGTGAAATGACTTTGCACAGCAAGCTTCAAATGCTTAGAACATGAGCATACAGCAGCTGCGAAAGTCATTTTAATACATAGCTGACAAAATGTGAAATCTTTTATTATTTTTAAATGTCAATGTATATCGACGGTATGGTCCAGCTTTAGCTATCTGAATCAATGAGACGTGATTTTTTTTTTTTTGTGGCAGCGATGGATAATGTAGGTTCGTTTTTTGGTAATTTGTGCGTCAGTCTGTATCCTTTGAAGACTGTTTTTGCTATTCATGATAATCAGGAACTTTTCTCGTAAGAATGTATCTCTGTTACACGATGCAGGGATCAACCCTCTTAAAAATAAAAACACACACATATGTATATGTATATGTATATGATATTTTTTTTAAACACATTTATATATAAAATATATATAATATATTTGATATATGTATATAACATGTATGTATATATAGTATATATATATATATATATATATATATATATATAATATATTATATGTATATATATATATATATATAAATATGTATATATATATAATATATATATATATATATATATATATATATATATATATATATATATATATATATATATATATATAATATATATATAAGAGAGAGAGAGAGGATGAATCTAATATCAAAAGCGTTTTTGAGTCACAGAAAGAGCCCCACCTTCGGTAAATCTTTCCTCTTTATACACGCAAGCAGGCGACAGCAACACCACATCTTCGCATGCTTGAAATACATGCCCTATAGATATGTGGGATTGGGACAGCCTCTCTCTCTCTCTCTCTCTCTCTCTCTCTCTCTCTCTCTCTCTCTCTCTCTCGTGTCTGTGGCAAATATTCCCGGAGCGTCCTGCAGCCAACATAAAGTGGCAGCACCATATGATTACCAATATCAATATTTACAGTAACGCCTCGCAGCCCGTTTTCCGTTGGAATGCCACCCCGACGGTGAGGGAAACTGGAAAGGGCGGGCGGAGGTAGTGGGCGGGCGGAGAAGGGTTTGGGCGGCTCCTTGGAGGACTCCGAGGTTGGGCTCCTATCTCTCCTATCCCCTTTTCCTTTTCTTTATTCACAAACTCGCGGGTTTTATAACGGGAGCTTCACGTCGGGCGTTAAAACGCCAAAAAAAGTGGCTACAATAGCCGGCGTTTTTTTTTGATGAGTAAGATGTAAGGATTAGAGATTCTTCGGTCCCCCCTCCTCCCTCACCTATTTTTTTCGTTTTTTTTTTTTTTTATTAAAGGTTCTTCCGTGCCCGCCAAAGTTTTCTTTACGGCGGAAGTTTTGGATTTTGGGGGAGGGGCCGGCCATCTCGTTCTAGATTATTTTGGGGAGGGTTTTTTCCACTTGCTCATGCTTCTTTTTCTTTTTTGGCCTTCCCCTGTAGGTGAGGAGGGACGGAAGATATTACATCAATCTCTTGACTCGCATACACACACACACACACACACACACACGCACACACACACACACACACGCACACACCACACACAACGTGGCAGGAAAATATTGGTTCTTTGTCTGATGAAAGTAGCCCTTAGCAGGAGCCGTCATCCTGAGGTCTTGATATTCCTACAGTGACATAAATTATATTGCTAATTGAGCTTAACCAAAAAGTTTATATAATTTCATATGGTTTACTTCTCCCTCTGGAAAAAAA
The DNA here is from genome assembly GCF_015104395.2 of Macrobrachium nipponense. Lineage (NCBI taxonomy): Eukaryota > Metazoa > Arthropoda > Malacostraca > Decapoda > Palaemonidae > Macrobrachium > Macrobrachium nipponense. Next base: position 21,489,417 of record NC_061093.1, on the reverse strand, counting down.
TCATTTTACACGGTTTCCTTTTCCATTTTTGAAATGATAATTAGTTATAGTTTTATCTTTTTTTCCCTTTGGAAATTTTGATTTCATTTGGTTTACTTCTCCTGTTGGAAAATATAATTTTATATGGTTTAAATTTCCTATTAGAAATTATAATTTTATATAGTTTGCTTTTTCCTTTTGGAAATTAATTTTTAATTTGTTTTATTTTGAGAAAATATAACTTTATGTTGTTTACTTTTCCCCTTTGGGAAATTATGATTTTATATGGTTTATTTCACCCTTGGGAAAATATAATTTTATATGGTTTACTTTTCCCTTTGGGAAATTATGGTTTTTTATGGTTTATTTCCCCCTTGGGAAAATATAATTTCATATGGCTTACTTTTCCCTTTCGAAATTATGATTTTATATGGTTTATTTCCCTTTTAGATGTGACAATTTTATGTGTTTTACTTTTCCCTTGGAAATTATAATTTTCTGGTTTACTTACAATAGAAATTTAAGTTTTATATAGTTTACTTCTCTCTTTGGAAATTAATGTCACATGGTTTATTTTGTCCTCTGGAAATTATAATTTTTATTTAGTTAACATTTACTATTGGAAATTGAAATTTTATATTTTACCTTTCCCTTTTTCCTTAAGTCAATCTTAATTTTTATATGGTTTTACCTTGGGAAAATATATTTTTATATGGTTTACTTTTCCCTTTTGATTATTTCCCTATGGGAAAATTATCTTTATGGATTACTTTTCCTTTTAGAAATTCTAATATTTATGTGGTTTATTTTTTCTTTGAAAATTATGATTTTATATTTCTTTGATTTTCCCTTTGGAAATTATATCTTTATATAGTTTATTTCCCCTTGGGAAAATATTTTCTATGGTTTACTTTTCCTTTTAGAAATTACAATTTTATGTGATTTGCTATTTACTTTGTAGATTATAATTTTGTGGTTTACTATTTACTTTGTAAATTATAGTTTTATTTATGTGTTTACTGTTTACTTTGTAAATTATAATTTTATGTGGTTTACTATTTACTTTGTAAATTATAGTTTTATTTATGTGGTTTACTATTTACTTTGTAAATTATAGTTTTATTTATGTGGTTTACTATTTACTTTGTAAATTATAATTTCATGCAGGTTACTTTTCTATTTGAAAATTATTATTTTATGTGGCTAGTTTATTTTCACTTTTGAAAATAATTTTATGCGGCTAACTTTGTCCTCTGGAAATTATTATTGTTTATGTATGGTTCACTTTTTTTATTTCATAATTGAATGGTCTGTTTTTCTCTCTGGAAGAGTTGGCTCATCAAGGTATTAACCATCCGATTCCCAGCCTATAATTTGGAAGGAGGATGTTCGCCCCATACACTTTTCCAACTGACATTGACCTCATTGAAATAGATTAACTTAAATGTCAACACGGACATAAGGATTATTCAGTTCTAGTAAAGTGTGTCCGGACGATCGTGGGAACCTGTGTGTATGAATATGCATATTTGCATATTCATACATACAGAGCTTCGTGTATATATATATATATATATATATATATATATATATATTATATATATATATATATATATATTTATATATATATATATAAATATATATATATATTATATATTATATATATAGTATATATATATTATATATATATATATATATATATATATATATATATATATATATATATATAAAACTGTACATTCTGGGCACTGCTGCCCTAGAAGTGGCGATTGCTTGGGTCAGGGCATGTGGTCTGCACCATCGTACTTTCTACTGTTGTAATCCGTAGGTGGATAGTGTCGTCAGTACACCTCCTGCGGTGCACCATAGGCATTACTTAAGGGTCTACGCAGCTGCAACCACTTCTGTTCATTTTACTTTACCTCCTTTCATATTCTCTTTCTTCCATCTTACTTTCCACCCTCTCCTAACAATTGATTCATAGTGCAACTGCTCTGAGGTTTTCCTCCTGTAACACCTTTCAGATCCTCTTACTGTCAATTTCCGTTACGGCGCCGAATGACCTCATAGGTCCTAGTGCTTGGCCTTTGGCCTAAATTCTATATTCAATCAACTAATCCGTCTACTACTGTTGTAGAAAGAAAGGAAGTGGGGGGGGGGGGGGCGGCAAAGAATAAGGTACTAATCTTGACGGGTTTTGATATATGGAGTAGAGGAGATAAAGTGGGTGACAGAAAGTCGAAAACAGAAGTTGGGAAGTTGTGCAAATGTGGCTGTCGCGCCTCAGTTGCGTGATCGGTATGGTGTTGGCGTGCCACCTCGGTGGCCGCGATTTCGATTCTCGGGCATTCCATTGAGGTGTTGGAGATGTGTATTTCTGGTGATAGAAGTTCACTCTCGACGTGGTTCGGAAGTCACGTAAAGCCGGTGGTCCTGTTGCTGAATAACCACTGGTCCATGCAACGTAAAAACACCATACAAATAAACAAACAAACAAAAATGTGGCTGTCAGTGCAATTTAGACAAGAGTTTAATAACGAGGTGAGAATGGCATTACAGGCTTTGGTGAAGGACGTGGAAGTTGATGGAGTTACAGGGTCGGCAGTCGGAAGTGTCTGTGGTTACAGTAGTTTAGGGAGAAGAAGTAACAACAGTGTTGGAGCAATAAAGTCAAACATTTAACGATGGACAGGCAATTATTCGGAGTGCAATCATTTTTGACATCAAATTACGTATACATGTATGCTGAAGAATGGATAAGGGAAGTCAAAAAGAGAAGGCAAGTGGTTGGTTAGGTTAGGTTTGATAAAAATTGAGGGGTAAATGTGAACGACTATTTAATTAAGGAAGAAAAATTTTTTGTTGTAGATGGAAAGGGCTATTGTACACAAATGGTAAAGCCCTGATTTTGGTTAATGAAGGCGACTCCATAAACCAGTGAGAGAGTTTGTAAGTATTTGCAAGAGGAGTAACTGAAGGGAAATTTGAGGTAAAGTAAGGATACAAAGGTAAAAGAAATTTAGGAAGATAAATGAAAGTTCATGTGGAGTGGGGAAGAATGGGATCAGACAGTTTAGTTTGTACAGGTACTTGGGATTGGAAATAATGGATGGCTGCAGAATAAAAGAAGAACTGCGTAATAATAATTGAAGCGAGGGAGGTAACAGGGTTTGCGTGGGAAATTTGAAAGAATAATGAAGTTCAGCCAACTCCTCTTTTATGGATGTGTAGCATGGATGTTCGCATAAATGAAAGGAAAAGGTTTGAAGTTGCTGAGATGAATTATTGGCATGGCATATGTGAGATACAGAGAACTGAGATGGTTGGGAAATTGTGGAGATATGTAAAACTGGCATAAAAAAAAGTTGGGTGTGTGTGAAAGAATTGATCAAAGTTTTCTTCAGTTGGTTTGGCCACGCGGAAAAATGGAGAAAAATAAGGTGGTTCCATTTTTTCCATTTTTTCTTCCACTTTCTGGAAAACTATTGTGCGGTTTTGTCTGTCCGTTCGCACTTTTTCCTGTCCGCACTCAGATCTTAAAATCTACTCGTGCTAGAGGGCTGCAAATTGGTACGTTGATCATCCACCTTCCATTCATCAAACATAGCAAATCGCAGCCCTCTAGCCACAGTACTTTTATTTTATTCAAGGTTAAAATTAGTCATAATCGTACTTCTGGCAACGATATAGGCTAGGCCACAACCGCGCCGTGGTCAAAGTTTATGAATCGCGTACCGAAACCAGCGAAAGATAGATCTATTTTTTGTGGTCTTGATTATACGCCGTAGCGGCTGTACAGAAAGCTCGATTGCGCCGAAGAAACTTCGGCGCATTTTTTACTTGTTTGGTCTAGATAAAGATTTTGACCCATCAATCTTCGTAGATTAAGAAAATATGTAAAAGGGAAGATATCCCATCCTCTTTAGATTCCACTTCCGAACTGCGCGCATTTGTATACCTGCTGGAGTGAAGACGATTGGGGAAAGAAGAAAAGAAGAAGAAGAAGAAGAGAAGAAGAAGAAAAACTTTGGCCTGTGACCCAACCTGACCAAAAATTCCAGTCACTGTCATTCCCAGCGTTTGCGATGGGATTGTTTACACTCGGCTTCGTCTGTTTTCTTGCTGATTTTTATCGAGGTATGGAAATTTTTTTTTTTTTTTAGTCTCGAGTACGTTTATCGATTCCTTGGTAACTGTTGGCCAATGATTAGAGGGTTTGAATGAGTGTGGAATAAGTTAAGTATTTCTTACTTTAACCAGACCACTGGCCCGAAGGATTAGATATTTTTACGTGGCTAGGAACCATTTGGTTACCTAGCAACGGGACCTACACTACAGCTTATTGTGGGATCGAAACCACATTATATCGAAAAATTAATTTCTAATCACCAGAAACAAATTCCTCTTATTCCTTGTTGGCAGAGCGGGGAATCGAACTCGGGACTACCGAATCAGCAGGCGAGCGCGTAAACCACTCGTCCAACGAGGAACTGAATGGGTGTGGAACAAAGCAGGATTTAACCATAGCTGTAACAGAATGATTTATCGGTGACTAAAATTGACACATTGAAGTCTGTTGTGAATAGTAATATTCAGTGATCATATTTTAAAAAGGCGTCAGAATTTTGAAATGGCAGAGCTGACATTAGAATTAGAATAAGTTTTATTATGATTATTATTCATAAGATGAACCCTATCCACGTGGAACAAAGCAACGGGGTCCATTCTCATGAAATTCAAACTATCTAAGAATATGGCTTCCATTTGAAAGACGTGAGGAAAGGTAACAGGAAACAGAAAATATCACTTATTATAAAAGGGAAAAATAAATGAACAATTTGATAAATAAATAGATAAGAATGTTAAAAATGCCTTAGAGCCAAAAAATGTTAAAAATGCCTTAGAGCCAAAAAATGTTAAAAACGCCTTAGAGCCAAAAAATATTAAAAATGCCTTAGAGCCAAAAAATTTTCTAAAATGCTTAAAGACAAAAAACAATCTTAAATGAACCTTAGACAAAAAAATGTTAAATGCCTTAGAGCCAAAAAAAGATAAAAAACGCCTTTTAAAAATAAAAAGTTCCCCCAAAAAATTTTGTTATTTGCCTTAGAGCCAAAAAATTTTAAAAATGCCTTAGAGAAAAAACCAAAAAATGTTAAAAAATCCCTTAGGAGCCCAAAAAAATGTTAAAAATGCCTTAGAGCCAAAAAATTTTAAAAACCTTAGAGCCAAAAAAATTTTAAAAAAGCCTTAGAGCCAAAAAATTGTTAAAAAATGCCCTGAAAAAGAGCCCAAAAAAATGTAAAAATGCCTTAGAGCCCAAAAAATGTTAAAAATCCGCCCTTAAAAGAGCCCAAAAAATGTTAAAAATTGACCTTAAAAAAGGAGGCCCAAAAAAAATTTTAAAAAAATGCCTTAGAGCCAAAAAAATTTTAAAAATGCCTTAGTAAAAAGCCCAGAAAAATGTTTAAAAAAGCCTTAGAGCCAAAAAAATTTTGTTAAAAATGCCTTTTTAGAGCCCAAAAATTTTGTTAAAAATGCCGTTAGAGAAAAAAACCAAAAATGTTAAAAACGCCTTAGAGCCAAAAAAATTTTAAAAATGGGCCTTAGAGCCAAAAAAATTTTAAAAATTGCCTTAGAGGCCAAAAAATGTTCCAAAAAATGCCTTAGAGCCCCAAAAAATGTTAAAAATGCCTTAGAGCCAAAAAATGTTAAAATGCCTTAGAGCCAAAAAAATTTTAAAAAATGCCTTTTTTATAAAAGCCCAAAATTTTTGTTATGCCTTAGAGCCAAAAAAAATGTTAAAAATGCCTTTAAAAAGAAGCCCAAAAAAATTTGTTAAAAATTTTTGCCTTAGAGCCCAAAAAATGTTAAAAAATGCCTTAGAGCCCAAAAATTAAAATTGCCTTAGAAAAAAAGCCAAAAAATTTTTTAAAAATGCCTTAGAGCCGAAAAATGTTAAAAATGCCTTAGAGCCCAAAAAATTTTGTTAAAAAATTTTGCCTTAGAGCCCAAAAAACAAAATGTTAAAAAATGCCTTAGAAAAAAGCCCAAAAAATGTTAAAATTTTCCTTAGAGCCAAAAAATGTTAAAAATGCCTTAGCCGCCAAAAATGTTAAAAATGCCTTAGAGCCAAAAAATTTTAAAAAATGCCTTAGAGCCCAAAAATTTGGTTAAAATTTTGCCTTAGAAAAAAAGCCCAAAAATGTTAAAAATGCCTTAGAGCCCAAAAAAAATGTTAAAAATGCCTTAGAGCCCAAAAAATGTTAAAAATGCCTTGAGAAAAAAGCCAAAAAATTTTAAAAATTGCCTTTAGAGGCCCAAAAAATGTTAAAAAATGCCTTAGAGCCAAAATTTTAAAAATGCCTTAGAGCCCAAAAAATTTAAAAATGCCTTTGGCCCAAAAAATGTTAAAAATGCCTTAGAGCCAAAAATGTTATGCCTTAGAAGCCAAAAAAATTTTTAAAAATGCCTTAGCCAAAAAATTTTTTTAAAAATGCCTTAGAGCCCAAAAATGTTAAAAATGCCTAGATTCCAAAAAATTTTTGGTTAAAAATGCCTTAAGAGCCCCCCCCCCCCCCAAAAAATTTAAAAAAATGGCCTTAGAGCCCAAAAAATTTTAAAAATGCCTTAGAGCCAAAAATTTTGTTTAAAAAGCCCGCCCTTAGGAGCCCAAAAAAAATGTTTAAAAAATGCCTTAGAAGCCCAAAAAAGTTAAAAATGCCTTAGATTTCCCAAAAAATTTTTAAAAATGGCCCTTAAAAAGAATGCCCAAAAATTGTTTTAAAAAAATGCCTTAGAGCCCAAAAAATGTTTAAAAATGCCTTTAGAGCCCAAAAAACCAAAATGTTAAAAATTGGCCTTAGAGCCAAAAAATTTTAAAAATAAAAAATGCCTTCCCTTAAAAGAGCCCAAAAAATGTTAAAAATTTTGCCTTAGAGCCCAAAAAATGTTAAAAATGCCTTAGAGCCAAAAACAATGTTAAAAATGCCTTAGAGCCCAAAAAAATTTTAAAAATTGCCTTAGAGCCCAAAAAAATGTTAAAAATGCCCTTAGAGCCCCAAAAAAATTTTAAAAAATGCCTTAGAGCCCAAAAAATGTTAAAAATGCCTTAGAGCCCAAAAAATGTTTAAAAAAATCCTTTAGAGCCCAAAAAATTTTAAAAATGCCTTAAGAGCCAAAAAAAAATTTTAAAAACCTTGAGAAAAAAAGCCAAAAAAATTTAAAAATGCCTTAGAGCCCAAAAAATTTGTTAAAAATGAAAAACTTAGAGCCCAAAAAATTTTGTTAAAAATGCCCCTTAGAGCCCAAAAAATTGTTAAAAAATTGCCTTTAGAGCCCAAAAAAATGTAAAAATGCCCTTTAAAAAGAGCCAAAAAAATTTGTTAAAAATTGCCTTAGAGCCCAAAAAAGTTAAAAAATGCCTTAGAGCCAGACCCTGTTAAAAATGCCTTAGAGCCAAAAAGTTATGCCTTAGACCAAAAAATAAAAATCTTAGACCAAAAAATTTTAAAAATGCCTTAGAGCCAAAAAATGAAAAATGCTATTTTGCCTTAGAGCCCAAAAAATGTAAAAATGCCTTATGAGCCCTTAGACCAAAAATGTTAAAAATGCCTTAGAGCCCAAAAAATGTTAAAAATGCCTTAGAGCCCAAAAAAGTTAAAATGCCTTAGAGCCCAAAAAAAAAATGTTAAAAAATGCCTTAGAGCCAAAAAAATTTTAAAAATTGCCTTAGAGCCCAAAAAGTTAAAAATGCCTTAGAGCCAAAAAATTTTAAAAATGCCTTAGAGCCAAAAAATGTTAAAAAGAATGCCTTAGAGCCCAAAAAATTTTAAAAATGCCTTAGCCAGCCCAAAAATGTTAAAAATGCCTTACCTTAGAGCCAAAAAAATAAAATGCCTTAAAAAAGAGCCTTATAAAAATGCCTTAGCCCAAAAAAAGTTTTAAAAATGCTTAGAGCCAAAAAATGTTAAAAATGCCTTAGAGCCAAAAATGTTAAAAATGCCTTAGAGCCAAAAAATGTTAAAAATGCCTTAGAGCCAAAAAATGAAAAATGCCTTAGAGCCAAAAAATAAAAATGCATTTCCTAGAGCCCAAAAAATGTTAAAAATGCCTTAGAGCCTTAGAGCCAAAAAATGTTAAAAATGCCTTAGAGCCAAAAAATTTTAAAAATGCCTTTGAGCCCAAAAAATGTTAAAAATGCCTTAGACCAAAAAAGTTTTTTTTTAAAATGCCTTAGACCAAAAAATTTTGAAAAATGCCTTAGAGCCCAAAAAATGTTAAAATGCCTTAGAGCCAAAAAATTTTAAAAATGCCTTAGAGCCCAAAAAATGTTAAAATGCCTCGAGCCCCCCCCCCCCAAAAAATGTTAAAAATGCCTTTAGAGCCCCAAAAAATGTTATAAAAAATGCCTTAGAGCCAAAAAATGTTTAAAATGCCTTAGAGCCCAAAAATGTTAAAAATGCCAAAAAATTTAAGAGCCCAAAAAATAAAAATGCCTTAGAGCCAAAAAATGTTAAAAATGCCTTAGAGCCCAAAAAATAAAAATGCCTTAGAGCCAAAAATTTTAAAAAATGCCTTAGAGCCCAAAAAATGTTAAAAATGCCTTAGCCCAAAAATGTTAAAAATGCCTTAGAGCCCAAAAAATGTTAAAAATGCCATAGTGCCTTAGAGCCCAAAAAATTTAAAAATGCCTTAGAGCCAAAAATGTTAAAAATGCCTTAGACCCAAAAATGTTAAAAATGCCTTAGAGCCAAAAAATTTTAAAATGCCTTAGAGCCCAAAAAATGTTAAAAATGACCTTAGAGCCCAAAAAAATGTTAAAAATGCCTTAGAGCCCAAAAAGTTAAAAATGCCTTAGAGCCAAAAAATTTTGTTAAAAATGCCTTAGAGCCCAAAAATGGTTAAAAATGCCTAGAGCCCAAAAATTTTTGTTAAAAATGCCTTAGAGCCCAAAAAATGTTAAAAATGCCTTAGAGCCCAAAAAATGTTAAAAATGCCTTAGCCCAAAAAAATGTTAAAAATGCCTTAGAGCCCAAAAAATAAAAATGCTTAGAGCCACAAAAAATGTTAAAAATGCCTTAGAGCCCAAAAAATGTTAAAAATGCCTTAGATGCCCAAAAAATTTTAAAAATATGCCTTAGAGCCAAAAAATTTCTTTTTAAAAATGCCGTAGAGCCCAAAAAATGTTAAAAATGCCTTAGAGCCCAAAAAATTTAAAAATGCCTTAGAGAAAAAAATGTTAAAAATGCCTTAGAGCCCAAAAAAATTTAAAAATGCCTTAGACCAAAAATGAAAAAGCCTTAGACCCAAAAAATGTTAAAAATGCCTTAAAAAGAGCCAAAAAATTTTAAAAATGCCTTAGAGCCAAAAAATGTTAAAAATGCCTTAGAGCCATGTTTTAAAATGCCTTAGACCCAAAAAATGTTAAAAAGCCTTAGAGCCAAAAAATGTTAAAAATGCCTTATTAGCCCAAAAAAATTTAAAATGCCTTAGAGCCAAAAAATTTAAAAATGCCTTAGAGCCAAAAAATGTTAAAAAGCCTTAGAGCCAAAAACTGTTAAAAATGCCTTAGAGCCCAAAAAATGTTAAAAATGCCTTAGAGCCCAAAAAATGTTAAAAAATGCCTTAGACCAAAAAAGTTAAAATGCCTTAGAGCCCAAAAAATGTTAAAAATCCTTAGACCAAAAAAATGTTAAAAAATGCCTTAGCCAAAAAATTTTAAAAATAAAAATGCCTTAGAGCCAAAAAATTTAAAAATGCCTTAGAGCCCAAAAAATGTTTAAAAATGCCTTATAGCCCAAAAAATTAGATGCCTTAGACCCAAAAAATGTTAATGCCTTAGAGCCCAAAAAATTTTAAAAATGCCTTAGAGCCAAAAATGTTAAAAATGCCTTAGAGCCAAAAAAATGTTAAAAATGCCTTAGAGCCCAAAAAATGTTAAAAATGCCTTAGACCAAAAAATAAAAATGCCTTAGAGCCAAAAATTTAAAAATGCCTTAGATGCCAAAAAAAAATGTTAAAAATGCCTTAGAGCCAAAAAATGTTAAAAATGCCTTAGAGCCCAAAAAATGTTAAAAATGCCTTAGAGCCAAAAAATAAAAATGCCTTAAAAGCCCAAAAAATGTTAAAAATGCCTTAGAGCCAAAAAATTTTAAAAAGCTTAGAGCCCAAAAAATGAAAAATGCCTTAGAGCCCAAAAAATGTTAAAAATGCCTTAGAGCCCAAAACATGTTAAAAATGCCTTAGAGCCAAAAAATTTTAAAAATGCCTTAGAGCCCAAAAAATGTTAAAAATGCCTTAGAGCCAAAAAAATTTTAAAAATGCCTTAGAGCCCAAAAAATGTTAAAAATGCCTTAGAGCCCAAAAAAAATGTTAAAAATGCCTTAGCCCATGTTTTAAAAATGCCTTAGAGCCAAAAAAATTTTAAAATGCCTTAGAGCCCCAAAAATGTTTAAAAATGCCTTAGACCCAAAAATGTTAAAAATGCCTTAGAGCCAAAAATTTTAAAAATGCCTTAGAGCCCAAAAAATGTTAAAAATGCCTTAGCCAAAAAATTTTTTAAAAATGCCTTAGACCCAAAAAATGTTAAAAATGCCTTAGAGCCAAAAAATTTTAAAAATCCTTAGAGCCCAAAAAATGTTTTTTTTTTTTTTTTTTTTTTTTTTTTTTTTTTTTTTTTTTTTTTTTTTTTTTTTTTTTTTTTTTTTTTTTTTTTTTTTTTTTTTTTTTTTTTTTTTAAAAATGCCTTAGAGCCCAAAAATTTTAAAAATGCCTTAGAGCCAAAAAATTTTAAAAATGCCTTGAGCCCAAAAAATGTTAAAAATCCTTAAAAAAGACCCCAAAAAATGTTAAAAATGCCTTAGAGCCCAAAAAATGTTAAAATGCCTTAGAGCCAAAAAATTTTGTTAAAAATGCCTTAGAGCCAAAAAATTTTAAAAATGCCTTAGAGCCCAAAAAATGTTAAAAATGCCTTAGAGCCAAAAAATGTTAAAAATGCCTTAGAGCCAAAAAATGTTTATGCCTTAGAGCCAAAAATTTTAAAAATGCCTTAGAGCCAAAAAATGTTAAAAATGCCTTAGAGCCCAAAATAAAAATTCCTTAGAGCCAAAAAATTTTAAAAATGCCTTAGAGCCCAAAAAATGTTAAAAATGCCTTAGAGCCAAAAAATGTTAAAAATGCCTTAGAGCCAAAAAATGTTAAAAAATGCCTTAGAGCCCAAAAAATGTTAAAAATGCCTTAGAGCCCAAAAAATGTTAAAAATCCTTAGAGCCCAAAAATGTTAAAAATGCCTTAGAGCCAAAAATTTTAAAAATGCCTTAGAGCCAAAAATTTTAAAAATGCCTTAGAGCCCAAAAAATGTTAAAAATGCCTTAGAGCCCAAAAAATGTTAAAAATGCCTTAGAGCCCAAAAAATGTTTAAAAATGCCTTAGAGCCCAAAAAATGTTAAAAATGCCTTAGAGCCCAAAAAAATGTTAAAAAGCCTTAGAGCCAAAAAATGTTAAAAATGCCTTAGAGCCAAAAATTTTAAAATGCCTTAGAGCCAAAAATGTTAAAAATGCCTTAGAGCCAAAAAATTTTAAAAATACCTTAGAGCCAAAAAAAAAAATGCATTAGAGCCAAAAAATTTTCTAAATGCCTTAGAGCCCAAAAAATGTTAAAAATGCCTTAGAGCCAAAAAATGTTAAAAATGCCTTAGAGCCAAAAAATGTTAAAAATGCCTTAGAGCCAAAAAATGTTAAAAATGCCTTAGAGCCAAAAAATGTTAAAAATGCCTTAGAGCCAAAAAAAAAAATGTTTGTTTTTTTAAAATGCCTTAGAGCCAAAAAATGTTAAAAATGCCTAAGAGCCAAAGAAACAACCAACCTTTGACTTGATCGAAAACTAATCTGATATTTAAGAGTATATCCTACGTGTCTTTTTAACTCCGCTATGTTGTTCTATCCTTTCCGAACCACATACAACAAACATATATCCCAGGGAGGTTATAGCATCTCATCATAAACTCGGCCGTATGCTATAAAGGTTAATGAATGTTCTCGTCCATGCATATCTTGCCTTCAAAATGTAAGGGAGCCTTTATGGACAATACTTCGAGAGGTTGTCGGTTATGGTATTTTGTGTCTCGGGGGTCCCTAGGTCCCCGGGTGTTGGTAGGGGGGATAGATGGTTGGGTGGGGGGGGGGAGCCCCCGTGTGTTATCGTTTTCTTTCAGGCCCGTAAGTTTCGGCCGTCATTGGTAATTAATCGGAAGTGTAATGAACTATTCTATTTACACGAAGCATTTTACCCAATACGTCATTGATCTTGAAATATACTTAACCTTTTGATAGGCATTAGGCTGGTGTTATTTTAATTGTAGTTTCTTCTTTTGTAATGTTACAGTTTGCTCCCAAATATTTCTCGAGTTTTCATGGCTTTTCATGCATTAAGATATCTTTCGAGAAGCGTATTGCCTTTGTGTGCGAGATTTCACTCTATACTTATGTCATATCTATATGTACATAAAGCTACAAATGTCCTTTAATATCTAATCCACTCTACCTCGGAATTAATATAGTTTCATATATGTTAACCGAAGGGGAATTTTTTTAGTAGGTAAGAAATTCGTCGGCTCAGGGGCGCGAACCACAGAACCAAGAATTCAGGACTTACAGTACAGTGAAGCACCTAAACGTCCTGATTTCTTGGTTCCTAGGTTCGCGCCCATGACCCTACGAATTTCTTATCGACTAAAAAATTCCCCTTCGGTTAACGTGTATGGAAATATATTCATTCCGAGATAAAGATTAATAATTAGATATTAGAGGACTTTCGTATCTTAAGGCGTATACATGGATCACGGTGGCGTGATAAGACTTGTACATATAAATGTTTATACATATGTATATATATATATATATATATATATATATATATATATATATATATATATATATATATATATATATATATATATATTATATTTATATATTTTATTTATTCTTTATATTTATATATATATTATATATATTATTTCTATATTTTATATATCTATATATATATATATATATATATATATATATATATATATAGATATATATATATATATATATATATATCATATATACTATATACACTATGATGTTAGCGAAGACTTGTAGTTGTCACACGTTAAGCAAAATAGAATTTAATATTTGATCAATAACTTTTGCTTATTGAATTCTACATTATGAATTTTAACAAGCCTTTTTAGTCATCAAGCGAAATGAGTTATACATGCAAATATTCTTTTTTTTGTACAGGTCACAAAATCAAATTTCTTTTGAACTGTATAATTATTTTCATGCTGCCTTTATCTATTACAGCTAATCACTGGGTATTTGAAAGCAATCGTCCTTCTTCTATGCCACGTGACCCTCGACTCCGGGGCAATAACCCGAAGGAAACAAAAAGTGGAGGGAAAAGGCAAAGGGCCCCTCCCCCTCCCCCACGGAAGGTATAAACGCCCGCCGAAAGCATTTAGGGCGACGGCGCCATTTGGTATGCAACCCTCGGCCTAATGGCGCCGGCGCAAAGAGACCGATATCGCCTGCCATCTAGGGCTCGCAAGCCCAATCCATCTGAAATATGTCGCGTTTATCAGACACAAGAGATGAATATACATGGCACTGTTTATGATGTACGCCAGAGGGGAGGAGACGAGGAGGGAGACCCCCTCAGACCCCCCCCTCCCCGCTCCCTTCTCCTCTATCCTCCTACATACACACACACACACACACACACACCTCCGTTCTTACACCACGCTATTTTTTCTTTTTTTTCTTCCTCTCTATCTCGGTTCCTCCGTCATCCCACCTCCCGAATTCTCACGAGGAAACGATAAGTTGTGTGTAGTATGCATTTTAGTCTTTTTCAACTTTTGCTCTTTGTGCGTTATGCGTTTGTTCAAAAATCCACTTGGAATGCATATTGTCAAGTTGTGTGTCTGCATGAAACTAAATACTGATATATATATATATATATATATATATATATATATATGTATATATATATATATAAAAACTATATATCTATGATATATAGTATATATATATTATAGCTATATATATGTATATATATATAGATATCTATATATATATATATATAAGTAATATCTATATCTATAAATAGCTATATATATATATATATATATATATCTATATATATATATATAGATATATATTATATAGATATATATATATATATAATATATATATATTTACATTATATATATATATATATATATATATATATATATATATATATATATATAGCATATAAACAGTATATTATATATATATATATATATATATATACTATATATATATATTATATATAATTATATATATATATTATATATATATATATATATATATATATATATATAGTTATATATATATAATATATATAAATATATATATATATAGCTATATAAATAGTTATATATATATATATATATATATATATATATATTATATATATTATATATATTATTATATAATATATATATATATATTATATACTATATATATATATATATATATATATATATATATATTATATATATATGTTATTATATATAATATTATATATATATATATATATATATATATTTATATATAATATATTATAATATATATATATTCATATATATATATATATATATATTATATTCATATATATATATATATATATATATATATATATATATATATATATATATATATAGATATATAATATATATATATATATATATATTCATATATATATATATATATATATATATATATATATATATATATATATTATATATATATATATATATATATATATATATATATATATTCATATATATATATATATATATATATATAATATATATATATATATCTTTTGTATTTACTATCCATCTTGATCTATGTGTTTTCAGCGGCTTCTTGTACTCATAAAAATGGCAGCATCCCGAGCTGACTAGCGTGTCATAATATTTCACGGAACACGTTTATGACGAAGAACATAATTACCTTCTTCCGCCACACGAATAATATAGTTCTTGTTCTTCCGAGCTTAATCGTTAGTCGGGGGCGCTGTTTTTAATTAGCCTTTTCCAGCAGACGTAGAATCCAACCTTCCTATTTATCTGGGCCTAAGAAAACAAACAAATATACGCACGCATATTTTTATAGTCGCCAAATATTTGGCCTGAGCGTCTAGTGCTGAACGCTAATACAATACATATTCCTTGTGAAAAAACTGAACAAGGCATGATCCGACCTCCAGCTTCTCTCAGGGCGCGAGCGAAAATCTGCTGTCAAATAGAGCGTTGTTCCACCAACGGAAATGATTTAAATACGCTGTATATTATTAGAAATGATTGTTCTATACATTATTTATTTATTACATTTTCATTGTAATAAATAAGTTATAGATATCCTATCCTAAAATACCTGTATCTTAAACTCCTTTCTCAGACCATTTTAGGCTTTCCATAGACCTTTCCTATCCCCCCAACAAGAAGAAGAACAACAACAAAGTAGTTTGTAGGCCTACTCCCCAACTAAGCGAAAACTATTCAAATGATAAAAAAATATAGGAATGATTTTATTGGAATAAAACCTGGATGATGTTTTATCACTTGTGAAATAAACGTGAAAGGGGAGTGGCGCAGGTCTTAAAGTGATTGTTGTCAGGAAAAGATTTCAGTTAGCGAAACTGGCTTTTGGTAAGACTTACGCAATTTGCTATTAGGGAATTACGTTTTGGCTAAACTTCCTCAATTTGCTATTTGGGGATTACTTTTTTTTTACTTTTGCTATTTGGAGATTTAAAACAATTTTGGGAGATTACCTTTTAGTCAGACCTACGCAATTTTCTATTTGGGAATTAACTATCGGTTAGACTTACGCAATTTGCTATTAGGGAATTACCATTTGTTTTCTTACACAATTTGCTATTTGGGGGTAATATTATAGTTTTAGTTAAACTTACGCAATTTTTTATTTGGTAATTACCATTTTGTTACTTACTGCAATTTGCTATTAGGAAATAGCCTTTTGGTTAGACCACGCAATTTGTTATTAGGGAATTAATTGGTTAGACTTGCGCAATTTGTTATTAGGGAATTAACATTTAGTTAGACTTACGTAATATGCTATTAGGGAAAAACCTTTTTAGTTAAACTACGCAATTTGTTATTCGGTAATTACCATTTGGTTAGACTTACGCAATTTGGTATTAGGGTATTACAATTTGCTTCCTCGGATTAACCTTTCGGTTAGATTCCGCAAAAGCTATTCGGGAAATTCGCTGTATGGGAATAATTGCCTTTTGGTTAGACTTCCACAATTTGCTTCTCAATAGTCCTTTAAATAAGTCGACCGTTAAAAAGCAGTGCTGTTTTCCCTTGATTTAAAGATCGAGCCTAAAAGGAAGGCTTTGTTGATTTTGAGCCTTAATGTGACCCATAACCTTCCGACTCCTAATCTCTGTCGCGAGTTTCAGTATTATTATTATTATTATTATTATTTATTATTATTATTATTATTATTATTATTACTTCAGTAGATGAAACCTATTCACATGGAACAAGCCAACCATAGGGGCTATTGACTTGAAATTCAAGCTTTCCACGAATGTTGGTTTCAACCTCCCACCGCAGACCCCAGGCCCACAGTGCAGCCGTAACTGATCATGATACAGAGCTAGTCATTTTACAACTCCCTGGGGGAGACGAGAACTTCCGATATCTGAGCGGCATGCCACGACGCTAACGACTACGAATATATAAAGCCACCTATCGTTAACGAATGTGATTGTCACAGTGTCACAGCAAGCCTCTGTTGGAAAATAAAGTATCCCTAATCTCATCCCTCTTCTTTTATAAAAAGTAATGAAGTAAGTATCTGTGAATTGATTTGAGCTTGATTATTATTTAGAAATTAGATGTCTTGCTATTTCCTGAACTTCCTATTATACCTAATGTTATCTCTGCCAAATGAAGATCATATTCATTGCAAGCTAGAAATTATAATTAGTGGCCCTGCAGTTCCATATGAATATGGGTCACGTTCTGAATCATAATAATTAAGAATAAATAATAATAATAATAACACATAATAATAATAATAATAATAATATAATAATAATAATAATAATAATCATGGCGAAGAAGTCCACAATGATATCAAGAGATAAATATATATATTAAAATTAAAAAGTTTATATATAGAGCGAATTGGATATTAAAGGACATTTGTACCTTTGCGTATAGTACATTAATCACGGTGATGTGATCACTCGCTTTGTATGTAATGTATATCTCTATATCGTTATATTATATCTATATATATATAATTATATATACCAGTATATATATTATAATTTGTACGGCTTAATGCCGTTACCACATTAATTCCACGGTGATGTGCTCACTCGTTTGTAATGTATATTATTATTATAGATATATATAATATTATTATATATATATATATACATATAGATTATTATATTATATATATATATAATATATTATTACTATAATTTATTATCTATATATATAATTATTATATAATATATATATATTATATATATAAATATTATTATTTATAATTCGATTATATTTAATTAGTAATATATATAATTATTATATTTATATATTTATAGATAGTTATTAATATATATTAATTATTATATATTATAATTATATATATATATATTATATATAATATTTATAGATATATAATTATTAAAGAGATAATGTATGTATATATATCTATATTATCTATAATATAGTATACATATATATTATATTGTATATATATATATATATAATTATTATATATTAATATTATATTATATTAAAAATATAATAAAATATATGTATATTATGTGATATATATATTATATAATTAACGAGAAGATGACTTGAGCTGGTTCTCGAAAGCTTTGGTTTTATATACAAGGTGGATTTATATACAAGGTGGATTTCCTCACCTTGTCAGGGGCTCATGTGATTGTTATGACATTTTTTATGAATAATAATTAAGGTGTTTGTGCATGGCTGAACTTATGGTTCATGTATCTTAAGTCTCCCCTCCCCAACCCCCCCCCCACAAAAAAAAAAAAAACAAAAAAAAACTGAAGATAAGCTTTTGTGACCCAAGGCACTCTGGTTCCGCTTGCAACCATAGCCCATTTCCTTTTTTTTTAACGTCCGCCTTGTGTAGTGTTGTGGTCCTACGGATAACCCATTTTTTTCGGGTGTCCTCAGCATTTTCATATAAATTTCTGATCGCTCCAGATACATATCCGTCGAAGTGTTGAAGTTGAGCAGTTTTAAGCGCCTATTTTTCTCGTTTTTCGGGTTGGGTGTCGTCTGGCGATTTTTCCTTGTCCTTTTTAATAAAGTCAATACATATTTTGTATTCATAAGTTGTTTTTGAAGAGGTCAGGTTTCCCTTTTTTTGTTGTGCTTGATTCCTTGGAACTCTTTCCCGAAGTGTTGGCTGCTTTCGGATTTTTGTATTGTTTTGCTTGTTAACGAGAAAATTCTTATCTCTTTATAATATTCACTTAATTGTATGTGTACCATCGTGTGATTTTTTTGTTGTTGTTTATCTATACTATATTTGTATTTTGTTTCTGCTATCTGTGAAAAAAAAAAAACTAGCTGTTCTCTCTTGGGGCAAAAAGGCGTGAATTTATACGTAAAAGGCCCACTAATGCACTGATGAAACCTTAGCAGCAAATCTCCATTTACCAAGTAAAAATGGTTTAAATACCAATATATTGCATTTAGAACAATACCACTTGAGAGATATATAAGAACTGTAGATAATTTTAATGTCCAATTATGAAACGTCATTTATTCATTTTTCCCTTCACATTAGGAAGACAGGCCAGGAATTTGTTTTACTTCTCTCCTCCGACCACAAAGCTGTGGAATGTTCCCAGTGTTTCGTTGTCCCATTGATACCCATGACATATCTCCTGTTGCCAAATGGACATAATGTAATGCCTTGAGTTGAAAAATTTAACCTCCAACCATCAAGTCTCTAGATTCTCCGTCCTCTCTTTCTGGTCTCCTTACAATAAACGCTAATCTATCTAATCTAACTATAATAATAAAATTCGCCTCTTGTTGAACCTGTTTGTCTGCCCTGGGTGATGGCGGAGTAGGTAGGGGATCGGGAGGATGGGGAGACATAACACACCCACCCTCCTCCTGCAAACCTGTTTGTCCGCCCTGAGTGAGGGTTGGGTAGGTAGAGGATCGCGAGGATAGGGGAGACATAACACTGCCCCCCTCCTCCTGTTGAACCTCTTTGTCAGCCCTGGGTGTGGGTGGGGTAGGTAGGGGATCGGGAGGATAGGGGAGACATAGCACATCCACCCTCCTCCTGCAAACCTTTTGTCCGCCCTGGGTGTGGTTGGGGTAGGTAGGGGATTTGGAGGGTAGGAGAGACATGACGGGCAGCGCCGGATTCCAGTGTAGCGTAGCGCGCGCCATCAAGCTCGTTACCAGTAATTATCATTCAGGAGACTAATTTTGAATAACACTGACAAAATTTTCAACAATATTCTGCATTTTTATGGCTAAAAAATTTACAAAATATTGAGATATTCTATATTTTTCGGAAGGATTTTTATAGCTTATTATACTACAAATAAATCTACAGGAATTTATCATTAATAACAACTTGAGATGAGTAACTTTACGCGCGAATAGCACCGCAATTTCAGCTGACAGTCGTAGCTATTGTTAATTATCCTAGATTATGTGGGTACGCAGCCATTAATGCCTATAATTGTTATTCGACAATGTCAGGCGGTTTTTTTTTTCAACTTATTTTTATTTATTTGTTTTCTTCCATATTGTCTTGGATTTTGATGAAGCATTTTAATCTGGTAACTTGTGGGTTGAAGTTTATTTTTCACATTATGTCAATCTTGAACAAATAGCAAGATAACATGTCAATTTAAAAGCTCTGATTTCAACTTCTTTAGATATCCTTTCGAGTCTAACCTTTCTCAACTAGGTATAAATCCAGTACAGCCTTCTTTTTTCCCACTTTTTATTTAGCATTTTGCTTGAATGTAGGGATTTTCAAAGTGCCTAACTTAACCATATTACAAGGGCAGACAGATAAGATTTTGTGTACAGCCATGCAGTCGTGCCTGGATGTATGTTGCTGCAATCCTCTTAGTACCAGACAACGCCGGAAACTCTTTGAAGTCTCTCTCTCTCTCTCTCTCTCTCTCTCTCTCTCTCTCTCTCTCTCTCATACGGACGTATAAACTGTGAAATGATGACAAATATGAATTGATTTTTGCTTTGACTTTTTCTAATTTTAATGTTATTGTATTAACGGTAAATATACATTACGCAACGCAAGTGGAACTGCAGAAAAAAAGGGGGCAATGTAGTACAGTAACGGACACTGGGGGAGAGAGAGAGAGAGAGAGAGAGAGAGAGAGAGAGAGAGAGAGAGAGACCTGGCACACACACACACACACACACACACACACCTAGGTGAGTCAGAACTGTTGTATGCAGCAGGAGTAGGACATCTGCCGCCATATTTCTTCATAACGTGGTGCTATTGAGAGGAACAAGGGGGAGCCCCCGAACAAAAATGCTGGGGTAAGCCGTTTTCTTTTCTGCTGGTCCTCCCCTCTCTACCCAGCCGCCCCTCCCCACGCCATGCGCTATTGTCCTAGTCGCTAAGGAAGGGGGGGGATGTGGGGGAAGAGGAGGGGCATTTTGGAAGGGATACTTCGGCGTCCCCCGACGTCCAGCTATTCACATAAGCTGTAATGAGTTTTCTTAGACCGAAGCGATCGATATTGAGAATCAGAATCCGGAGGAAGGAGTGTTGATACTTGAGACAAATGACTGCTGGCGCCGATGGCTTTGTTTTTCGTCAATTTTCTCCCCGTTATATATATATATATATATATATATATATATATATATATATATATATATATATATATAAATATATAATATATTATACATTATATATTATATATACTGTATATATAAATATATATATATATCCATCTATGTATATATAAATATATTATATTATATATCTATATATATATATATATAATATATTATATATATGTATATATATATAGCTATAATATATATATACAAACACACACGACCTTATCTCAGATGTCCAATTGGCAACATTCGTTTGTGAGGTTTTTTGTTTTTCGAAAATTTATTTCGGAAGGGAAATTTTTAATTTTTTTTTATTTTTTTTATAAATTGATGAATTTTTCGTAAATTTCTCTTTTATATAAATTGGTCATTATTCATTATTTAGATATTTAATTGAACGTCATTTAGTTTGTTTACGTAAATTTCCCCTCTCGTTTTTTATACCTTGTCATTACTCAGTTGAACGTCATCTGGAGTGATAAATGATTTAGAAAATATAAGCACCTAATTACAGTTTTTTACCTTTGCAAGTAGACAAGCATTGAGCCCTAGCTGAAACTACGAGAGAGCGTAAATGATCCTAAGAAGAAAGCAGAAAATTAAACAGATAGTGAAGTCGTTGACGTTTTAAAAGTATATCGATATCCAGAAGTAACGAACGGAAATGCTGAGTTCTCGAGTTAACAAAAGAAAAAAAATTTAAAGTTGTAGATCAACTGAAACTCCCGTTCTCTCGTTTGTTTTGTTATGTTTTTCATGGTGGGTTATTTAATATTATGACTCCTGAATTTCCTGGTTTGAAGCAGGCAGAGGTCCATACTAGGCCTTTTGTTTACTGAAACGACTTACGTATTTTGGCATTTGGGTAGATTTAACTTCAACCTGCAAACCATCTCGTGAACTTGAAGCTTTCTTATTTGAAAAGATAACGTTTGCCGTATTTACACTTACATGCTTATGGTTGAGCCGTTGTGCGAAACACTTGTACAAAATTAGCCGTTTTTATATATGCATATATACACATGTATGTATAATAATAAAATATATATATATATAATATATATATATACATATATATATGTATATATAGTATATTATATAGTATATATATATATATATATATATATATATATATATATATATATATATATATATATATATATATATATATTATTTATTCAACTGAAGCCTTCAATTGAAATGTTGTTTCTGGAACGATGCTTCGAAAGACGGAGTGAATCAAAGAATGTTTCTTGAATGTAAAGGATGACTAAATGATATCGTTTTTTTATTATTGAAAGTAAGACCGTGTTCGCCTCGCCAACGTGAATAATTGACGCTGCGCTCGTATTAAACAGTTGTGGAATTTTAAAACTATCGGAAGGAGAGAGAGAGAGAGAGAGAGAGAGAGAGAGAGAGAGAGAGAGAGAGAGAGAGAGAGAGAGTGTGTGTGTGGTGTCGTTGTACACTATGAATTGAGAGGGCTATATGAATGTTATAGCAAATATATATATATATATATATATTATCATATATATATAATTTATATATATATATATATAAAATATATAATATCTATATATATATATATATATATACACACATAATATATACTACATACATATATACACACACATACATACATACATACATCCATCTATAATATGTAATATATTAATATATATATATGTATATATATATATGTATATAAATATATATACATATTATATATATATAATATATATATATATATATATATATATATATATATATAGTATATATATCAGACAGGTAGATATCCACGCGTCACAGTCTTCGGCTTTCTTTCCTTTACAAAAAGAGAAATCAAACAGCATTTGAAACGAATCAAATCGTACCTCAAACAATTTCTTTGGATTTGTTTGGTTATTCCCGAGATAAAGTCAATTCCATATTGATGGGATATTAGTGTCATGATATAGTATATGTGTGTATGTGTTTCGTTTTTTTTTAACAGGCATCTGCCCTACGATACATAAAACCTTCATTCTCTTGAGCTTTATTTTCGAAACCAAAATTTTTTAGGTTTCAGTTTTTGGAAAATAAGAAATTTTTTAGAATCTGTAGCAAATAACATCCTCGAATTAACAGCAATGAGTTCTCTTTCTCTCTAGAGTCTCTCTCTAGAGTCTCTCTCTTAGAGTCTGTTTCGAGTCCGTCTAGAGTCTCTGTCTTGAGTCTCTCTCTTGAGTCTGTCTAGAGTCTCTGTCTAGAGTCTCTCTCTAGAGTCTCTGTCTAAAGTCTCTGTCTAGAGTCTCTGTCTAGAGTCTCTCTTGAGTCTCTGTCTAAGAGTTCTGTCTAGTCTCTCTCTTTAGTCTCTCTCTCTTACTACCTCGAACTGTTGACGAGATCTCCCGTCTTGCTGTTCTTGATCATTGGATCCCCGTAGGCGGTTAGTGCCGTCAGTGCACCTCATGCAGAGCACTGTTGGCATTACTTAAGGTTCTTTGCAGCGCACCAAGCATAAAACTACTCGAAGAGTTTCAGTATTGACTTACCCAGTTACCAACTGAACTGAATATATAATTTAGGCCAAAGGCCAAGCACTGGGACACATGAGGTCACTCAGCGCTGAAACTGAAACGGACAGTAAAAGGTATGACAGGTGCAACAGGAGGAAAACCTCAAAGCAGTTGCACTATAAATCGAATGTTAGGAGAGGGTGGAAAGTAAGATGGAAGACAGAGAACATGAAAGGAGGTACAGTAAAAGGAATGAAAGGGGCTGCAGCTAGGAGAGCCGACTATCCGTTTCCGAGATTGCAGAGTGACCTCATTTTTCCCAGTGATTGGCCTTTGTCCTAAAAGTTATATTAAACTTGGCACTAGTGCCACCCTTCACTTCCAGAAAGCTGAACATCTGCGAAGAGAGAGTACATCTTAGTTTAACCAGACCATTGAGCTGGTTAATAGCTCTCCCAGGGCTGGCCCGAAGGAGTAGATATTTTCACTTGGCTAGGAACCCATTGGTACCTAGCAACGGGACCTACAGCTTATTGTGGCATCCGAACCACATTATATCGAGAAATGAATTTTTAATCAACAGAAATAAATTCCTCTGATTCCACGCCGGTAGAGCAGAGGTTACGAACTCCCTACTACCGAATCGGTAGACGAGCACGTTAACCACTCGTCCAACGAGGAACTGAGACAGCGAGAAGCAGCTGCAAAAGTCATTAGGCACCTGCCTCATGGCATCGCCGTTGGCGACGGTGTTGAAATTTGATAATCGCCCTTAACTATATATAACCTATTGGGGAAAGATCACCAGGTCAAACAAACACTGGTACATCGCGCGGCGTAATTGCCGTTTTTCATGCAGTCACCGAGAAGCCCTTGTTAGGAAGACAACCATTGTCTCTGTTGGTGAAGCAGAGTCAAGTGGTGCACATCAGACCTATTAACTCTGTCAGTGCCCACCACACTAACTGCCCATAGGTCCTGTAGGGCAAGAAACCGTGTTGGCCCAAAGCTGGCATAATCCAAACTAATAGCCAACAGTTAAATTTTTCTTATCAATGGCCCGTTGTGCTGTCAGACTGCCATATGGAGATCTAGTTTCCTTTTGGCGCCCCCACTAAGGGAACCCCGACATTATATGCGAGTCAAGGAAACTTTCACTGGAATTAACTGCGCCTCTGCTGTGAGTTCTCTCCGTAGGGGGTTAGTGCCGTCAGTGCACCTCATTCGGTGCAATGTAAGCGTTACTTGAGGTTCTTTGCAGCGTCCCTTCCGCTCCTAGCTGCAACTACATTCATTCATTTTACTCTACATCCGTTCATATTCTCTTTCTTCCATCTTACTGTCCACGCTCTCCTAACAATTGTTGCATAGTGCAACTGCGAGGTTTTCCTCCTGTTACACCTTTCAAACCTTTCACTGTCAATTTCCGTTTCAGCGCTGAATGGCCTTAGTTGCCCCAGTGCTTGGCATAATGCCAAAAATCTATATAAATAAAAAAAATCCAGTGAGTTCTGTCTTAAATGTCCCATGCAAGAGCTGAGGAAATATATGGATCCGCCATGGGCTGTTCAATCGCATTTGGATCACACAGAATAAGTGCCGTTCGACTTATAGCTGCTATTGAAGCCCTGAGACGCAGAAGTCAGTTTTTCCAGGGACACCACAATGGTGGAAAGCAGGCTGTTATTCTTGCAAGCTGGGAAGCATGATGTTGGTGTGTCAATGACTGTTAGTCGAAAAATTTCCGCTCCTCAGGGCCTTAAAAATCATTGCTCATTCACTTCGCACTTATTTTCCGTGTAGGTGATAGTTTGGAGAGAAGCTTCTAGTAGTGGAAATGTGCGAATTAGATAATCTTATAGAAAATACACTCTGGCCTTCTAGGCTTAATTATTTAATCAATCAAAAGATTACATCTTAATTTTGGCCAAGTTAGTCAAAGTGTGTATGAGTTTTGAGTATAAAAAGTGTAT
The DNA here is from genome assembly GCF_015104395.2 of Macrobrachium nipponense. NCBI lineage: Eukaryota > Metazoa > Arthropoda > Malacostraca > Decapoda > Palaemonidae > Macrobrachium > Macrobrachium nipponense. The sequence goes on along the minus strand of NC_061093.1, from coordinate 21,463,992 downwards.
GACATTAAATTAGGCGTTCAAAGAATACTCCTAATCACATGAGTCAATAAAATGAAAAGTAAATCCACAGTAGTATGTCTTTGATTTCACTTAAAATATATGTTATATATTTCAAATAAAATCAAACAGACATACTACTGTGGATTTACTTTAAGAAATTAGGCATTAATATGTTCGATAGTGATTCCGGCGATATGGCATCAACCGATTCACGATACATCATTGTATTATGTACTTTGAAAGGAAATTTTAACCTCTATTTTGATAAAAATTTCAGAGTAGCTGATATTCTGTTCGACCGTCTATTCAACTATTAACCTTCATCCGATCCATATTTTATTTTAATGAAAAGTTAAGAAGTTTGAGCAACGACTCTTCATACAACAAAGAGAAAAATGAAGGAGAGAGAGAGAGAGAGAGAGAGAGAGAGAGAGAGAGAGAGAGAGATGAATCTGCGCCAGGGGAAAGCGTCCCTCTTGATCCGAAGTGTGTGTGAAGGACATATCTCCTTGTTCGAGTAATGACTCTGTCTTTGTGAGAGAAGATTTACCCAACATATTTTTACAGATTGAGACAATAGACCGGGACAAGTGGCTCCCGAACGCTTTCCCGTCTGTGTCTTGGGTTTTACGTCTGGTTTTCTTTTTAATCTTCTGTTATTTGTTTGTGAAGTCTTTTACTCTTTTTTTCTGGATTTTGATTTGTATGTGTTCAATTTCTTTATCGCTTTATTCGCTGAATTGTTGTCTTGCGGAAAAACATGTAGTCGAAGGTTTACAAAGTAGATTTTAAACTCAAGTTATTTCCATTATATAAGCATCATCCGCCCTTAGAGACCCAAATGGCATCCAAAAATTCGTACTGTATATATATATATATATATATATATATATATATATATATATATATATATGTGTGTGTGTGTGTGTGTGTGTGTGTGTGTGTGTGTGTGTATAATATATATGTATATGTACTATATGTGTATATATATTTACCGAATTTTAATTGCTTTAGCCTTCTTCTTCTTCTTCTTCTTGTCGGCGTCATTGGTTTTAATGAGCCTTTTCCAGATGTTTGTAACACACTTTAATTAATATGATACCTCACTTTTCATCCTGTTAATCCTTCCTGCGTCTCGCTAACAGACGGCATCATCTTGAAAATCAGTTGGCTTGACTTTCGTTTTTAATCTATGATTTATAAAAGAAAAAAAAATGTATTCTCCGTTCAACTGATTGTGTAACCTGTGAACTGAGCTTTTAGAATGGGTGACAACAATATACCTTGATGAATAAACGATTTGGACGTTAAAGGTTTAGCTGTTCAGTTATTAACCATTACATCAAGAAAGTGTTCTTACGTGGAGGGTATAACTCGTACCGCGACCCGTAACAAGAGGCGGCGGTTTACGAATCGTTTAAAGTTAAAAATCCTAAGATCAAGAGGGTTCTTGCATCACTGCTTAGGTGTACCAATTCCTTATCTGAAGCCTGTTTGATCACTTGTCAATCGTCTTTGTATATTGAAAAAGAAACCCACAAAATTACTGTGTATAACGTGTTTACATATAAGTATTTACATTTTATTTTACTCAACACTCGAGTACTTACAGGCCCTATCTGTGCCCCTTTTTCAAGAGATGTGTAGGTTGCCAGCCTGCGTCAAAGCTCAGCAGTCTGACAACCTACACATCTCTTGAAAAAGGGCCACAGATAGAGCCTGAAAGTACTCGAGTGTTGAGTAAAATAAAATGTAAATACTAATAAGTAAACACGTTATACTCCGTAATTTTGTAGGTTTCTTTTTCAATCTTCAGAAGAAAACTAAAAAGTTTTTGTTAGGTTAATCGTCTTTGCATTATCAGCTCTGTTCTTTTCAGAGTTTAAGCCATATTTATGCCAAGTCAATTTCCATGTTCCTTAAAAAAAAAATGTACTCTAAACCCTTATGTGTAATTTGCAAGACCGAATCTGTAATATCCAGACTGATCAAGACATGATGTGTTTACCGTAACTGTAAATTATGATAAAATCTTAGCACTTGTTGTTTATTATTGCCATCTACTCCTCAGTTGCCTTGCAAGTCTTCACGAATTTGAATCGAAAACACGTATCGATAGAAGTGTTGACTCTGAGGCTGCGCCTTGTAGGTAAATCTTGACTTGGTACTTGAGTAAGGTAATCAGTAACATTCCCAACAGATTGGCTGTCCGCACAGGGATTTGTTCCGTTTTACCAAGAAAACGACTAGAAACTTCTCCCTGTGTTTCCGGTTAGTGGTAACCAGGAGGCGGCGAATCGGTAGTATGCCAAGACAGTAGGAAGTCGTCAATTGTTGATTGATAGGGGGCACTCGAAATCCTAGATAGTGACCCACAAGGCTTTTTTAGGACTTATATTTCTTGGAGGTCGTTATCTTTATATTTACAGTAGGTTTGTTAGTTTTTACGGTCATCTCCAACGGGCTTATACTAAACACGCCGCAAAGGTGGATACCTACCGAGTTAAAACTGTCTGGTAAAGATCCCATCTATACCGGTTGAAAGCCGCTGCCTACAAAACTGAAAATGGCCTTTCCACTCACAGTGCCAAGATGAGGAAGGCGATCATCATCAATTCCGCATCCTTGGTGGGGATTTGCTATAATAAATCAAGTGGGATTTTTATCTCTGAGTAGAGAGCTGGGCTTCAAGAAATTAAACTACGAATTTGTCAGGTTTTCAATCTTTTATCAACAATGTTACGGATGTAGCGCGTGGAATTACCCGTCAGAATGTTTGGATTAAAGGAAGGTTTCGTAAGAGATCTTTTAAAGAGAATTTCTCTTATTGGCGTAAATCGCCACCACAGGAGAATATGATTAACATAAGGAATCGAATCGATAAATCATTGACGGCTGTTGAGCCAGTCCCCGGAGTCATAAACGTCTTTGTCGTTGTTCAACAATGATTGATACAACAGGATATCTTGGCATTCCTAGCTGGCCGAACCTTTGAATTTTTTGAAGAGGCTTATCAGAAAATAGTATCAACACAATTTGCATATCAGTTTTTCTAATGCGTAAAATTGAAACATTTTTCATTGACCCACTCTTTCTCTTACATGCCTTCTCATAAGGTATCTCTCTCTCTCTGTGTGTGTGTGTGTGTGTGTGTGTCTGTGTGTGTATGTATGTGTCTTCTACCACGCGCAATGCATTATTATTATTCACTCAGCTGTCGGCTGGATAGCGAACAGTCAGTTGTAGGGAAAACAAGCCATTTATCGCATTTGACATAAATACATCGAAAGAAAAATTTTTTTGTGATGGAAGGGCAGTAATTCACAACCTGTTCATGTAAACATTCTCTCTCTCTCTCTCTCTCTCTCTCTCTCTCTCTCTCTCTCTCTCTCTCTCTCTCTCTCTCTCTCTCTCTCTCTCTCTCTCTCTCTTTACGTACATACTAGCCGTTCATAAGGCTGGAATATTCTAGTGAATAACTGGATTTATTTTATTTATTTATTTTTATTTTTTTTTTTTGCAACGCAGCATTTCTGCCAAGTCGTCAAGGTGCTATAAGTATTTCTCAAACTTCGTATCCGTCATGACCAATGACAGATAAGAATGGTTCTCTCTCTTTGTAAACTGAAATATATCAATGGAAGCGAATTTGTTTCCTTTTCGGCGATTAATTTACTCGTTCTCTTCTAGTACTCATCTCTTATTTCAGCTATTTATTTATTTATATATAATTTTCGTTTTGTACTCGCCTATGTTTTAATGACAAAGATAATGAACTCCTTTATCCGCAAATTAATAATATTATTATTTTTGTCCCAGGGCGGAAATTTCGGACGATCGGCCTCAACTCTTCGCCACCGACATTCGTCCACCCGCAGCGGAACGTGACGGTCACCGAAGATCAAGAAGTCACGCTTAAGTGTAGCGTCAACAATGTGCACGGATATCAGGTGAGAGGGGAACGCTGACCTTGTGTCATTCGGCTGGTGATGGTCAGGCATTTCCTTTAACGTTTTCATTAGAAGAATATTTATTTTAAGTTTTGGTGTTCCCTTTAGATTAGGCCCTGCAGTCGACGACCCTGAAGAGGAGTAAAAAGTTAAGTATATCTTAGTTTTACCAGACCACTGAGCTGGTTAACAGCTCTCCTGGGACTGGCCCGAAGGATTTGATATTTTTACGCGGCTAGGAACCACTTGGTCTCCTAGCAACGGGGGATCCGATCCACATTATATAAGAGAAATGAATTTCTTTCACCAGAAATAAATTCCTCTAATTCCGCTTTGGCCGAGCCGAGGATCGAACTTCGGACCACCAGATTGGTAGCCGAGTGCGAAAACCACTATTCCAACGAGGAACTTGTGGTACATCCTACGAAAGAAGCGGTAGGCATGTCTCTTAGATCAGCGGTCGCAAAACCTTTTGAACTTCATGGACTACTAATGTATAATTTGGCGGACCACTAATAGAAATAAATACGTTTATATACTAATAATATTCAGAAAACTTTTATTTTAGTAATATGAAATTCACATATTAAATATAACAATGTTATAGTTTCGTTATTAAAAATACGAACATTTGAAGTTTAAAGTATTAAACATTTTAGTGTGATATTTGTTCCTGCGAGTTTGAAATAAGTCTGTTGATTTTTGGCTCCAATGACGTTAACACAAGACGGAGATATGTTTTTTTTTTTTTTTTTTTTTTTTTTTTTTTTTTTTTTTTATAAAAGCCGAGATCCATGTTTTTAATGCTAAATGTAGCATTGAAAATGCTAAATATAGCATTAAAATGCTAAATTGGCAACCCTGGGCTCTCTGTCCTCTGTGAAATTCGTATCAGGGTTGACTGAAAAGGATTAAGATAAAAATTTCAATATTGTCCCAAGTCTCCTGCGGACCATCCACATTTTTTTACGGACCGCCAGTGGTCCGTGGACCACCGGTTGGCGACCGCTGTCTTAGAGGATAGGGAGATTCAGAAAGGAAATTGCTGTCTAGTCAGTACCGGTCAACATTTCTACTAAATTTTACATACTGAATTTGCACCGTGACGCCAGATTCATATTCATAGAATTTATCATAATACAGTTGCGAATGGCAGTACGATGACGGAAATGTCAGATGTGTATACCAAGGAAGGAGAGATGAAAATGTGCCATGAATACATCAGATTCCAGTTAATGTTCAGGTAAAGGAAATGAGCTTCATTCAAAGAGAGCTCTGACGTCAGATTGTCCGGTAGGTCGTCAAAGGGTTTTGCTCCTTTCAAAGGAGCTTCTCAACTGGTGTTTTAGCGGACCTTCTATTGCATTTTGTTTGGGTTGAGTAGCCAGTGTTGAAACCATATTGTGCAGAAGCCGCAGATGACTAAAAAATGATAGGGTATTTTATGGGTGGTCGGTAATAAGTCACAGGAAAAAAAATCACAGGAAAAAAGTCACTACTGCCTAGGAAAAAAGTCACAGGGAAAAAGTCACCATTTGGGCTAGGAGAAAAAGTCAGGAACAGTCACAAGATTTTTTTGGCTAGAAAAAAAGTCAAACAATTTTTTCGGAAGGAAAAAATCGCAGGTAAAAAAAGTCACTACTGCCTAGGAAAAAAAAGTCACAAGGAAAAAAGTAAACAAAATATTTTTTCTAGGAAAAAAAGTCACAATTTTGGCTAGGGAAAAGGTCACAGGGAAAAAGTCACCATTTGGGCTAGGAGAAAAGTCACAGGGAAAAAAAGTCACAACTTTGGCTAAGAAAAAAATTCACATGAAAAAAAGTCACAATTTTGGCTAAGAAAAAAGTCTAAGGAAGAATGGATACATACTGGGTTAAAACCCTTGGGGGTGGGTCACTATCTAGGAAAGATTAATGCAACTGTTTATCCTTTGACTTTTTTACTTGTGACTTTTTTCTGTGACTTTTTACCTGGATTAATTTTCATATTCACTGAAAACCTTAGTTCAGTTACTTGGATTTTAAGGCCAGTGACTTTTTTCCTGTGATTTTTTTTCCTGGGACATTTTTGCTCGTGCCTTTCTTATCTGGATTCATTTCTATATTTACCTATAACCTTAGTTAGTTCAGTTACTTGGATTTTAAGGAGTGTCCTCTTCAACTCTCCTTAGAGAATTCATTTATAACATAATCTTGGATTCGCCAAGTCATTGATTTGCGTGAATCAAAGGTTTGCATTCCCTTAGCTTGCAATACTGTGATATTTTGTTCTCATTTGCTGTTTGCTTTGTAGAACCTAAGTAGCTACAGAGTCATACCGAAAGTGGATATTATATTAATGTTATGCAAGAATATATAAAAAAAGCAATATTTTTGCTAAATATATTCATTCATTTACCATATTGATTATTCATACACCTGGCTACACTGGTATTGAATTTTTATTAATGCATTCAGCATTAATGGTCATAGTTTATTTTTTCATCTGTATGCATCTAATTCTAAGAGAGTACGCCATCTACTTACAACTTTATCTATTTTCAAGAGAGTACCCCATCTACTTACAACTTTATCTTTTTTAATAGAGTACCCCATCTACTTACAACCTTATCTATTTTCAAGAGAGTACCCCATCTACTTACAACTTTATCTATTTTCAGTAGAGTACCCCATCTACTTACAATTTTATTCATTTTAATAGAGTACCCCATCTACTTACAACCTTATCTATTTTCAAGAGAGTACTCCATCTACTTACAACCTTATCTATTTCCAAGAGAGTACCCCATCTACTTACAACTTTATCTATTTTCAATTGAGAGTACCCCACACTGGCAATTACCAAACTTTATCTATTTTCACTACGAGACCCCATCCCCATTTACTTACAACCATTATCTATTTCCAAGAGAGTTTACCCCATCTACTTAACAACCTTATCTATTTCCAAGAGAGTACCCCATTACTTACGACCCCTTATCTATTTTCAATAGAGTACCCCATCTGCTTACACCTCTTATACTACCTTTTCAATAGAGTACCCCATCTTACTCCAAACCCTATTCTTATTTCCAAGAGTACCCCGTACAATATTTCCAATAGATGTACCATTCTACTTATGACTTTATCTATTTTCAATAGAGTACCCCATCTGCTTACAACCTTATCTATTTTGTTCCATAGAGTACCCCATCTGCTTACAACCTTATCTATTTCCAAGAGAGTACCCCATCTACTTACAATTTTCTTTATCTATTTTCAATAGAGTACCCCATCTACTTACAACTTTATCTATTTTCAATAGAGTACCCCATCTACTTACAACCTTATCTATTTCCAAGAGAGTACCCCATCTACTTACAACCTTATCTATTTCCAAGAGAGTACCCCATCTACTTACAACTTTATCTATTTTCAATTGAGTAACCCATCTACTTACAACTTTATCTATTTTCAATAGAGTACCCCATCTACTTACAACCTTATCTATTTTCAATAGAGTACCCCATCTACTTACAACCTTATCTATTTTCAATAGAGTACCCCATCAACTTACAACCTTATCTATTTTCAATAGAGTACCCCATCTACTTACAACCTTATCTATTTTCAAATAGAGTACCCCCATCTACTTACAACCTTATCTATTTCCAAGAGAGTACCCCATCTACTTACAACCTTATCTATTTCCAAGAGAGTACCCCATCTACTTACAACTTTATCTATTTTCAAGTCTCACATGGAACTATTTGTTTACAGATAGCATGGGTGCACGAGGAAACTCAAAATATCCTCTCCATAGGGCGCACCTTGTACACACAAATGCCCCGCCTAAGCCTCACCGCCGACCACAAGTCGGCAGCTTTGACCATTTCGCCAGTTCGGGCCCAGGACCGTGGCTGGTACATGTGCCAGGTTAACACCGATCCGATGACCTATACCAGGAGCTACCTCCAAGTACTCGGTAAGTAGCAATATTTTGCGAGTGGATGACCTGCTTGACTACTTGATTTATGGCTACTGAAACTTACGTCGCAACATCTAAGTTATTAACTATTTGCAAATGCTGGAGGAGCTACTTAACTCTGGTGAGTGAAGAACTTGGGAGTGATGGATGGATAACTACAGAAGTTGTTGCTTGAAAAGTAGCATTTCCATTTAATGCCTGGGTCAATTTCAAGTACTCGATTAGGAGGAGACTAAGGGTACTTTGTGAGTAACTAGGAGACGAGGTGAGTAACTCTTGGGTAATGGATGAATGATAGGATAATTCTTGCAAGGGCAGTGTGAATAACTGCCGCCCCTTTTAGAACTGGAGTGCATTAAGTGTACATCAAAGGTTCCTCTGGATTGGAGAAGGGCTGTAAAGGTTCATCCAAAGACTGGATGATTGATTGATCTTCTAGAAACACTGGCGGAACAAAGCAAGGGTCGCCGGATATACTAAAGAACTTGTAAGGGAAGAACTTAGAAAGAATGTAAGGGAAAATTGAATAGAAATACCCACGTTCTTCTTAAGAAGAAACAAAAGTTTTGAAAGCCGGAATTCGTAACTGAAATAAAGTTGATAAGAAATACGTTAGTAGGCAGCGAATTTAATAAATGAATGATAAAATGATACAATGCTTGCATATTTAGCTTTATACATCTACATATGATTTTGAAATTAAATATGTAATTCATTAACATTTCTATTCTGAAAATAATATCTGCAATTAAGAACATGTTTTATCTTCAGTTTAGAACAGCTCCATTTACATTTTCTACTTTAAACTTTCTAAAATACTGGATTGTCCATAGATACAGAATGCCTTTGGAAAATGGAGGGGGAAATAATTTTCTGATAGAATTTTTTTTTTTGACTTCAGTGCCACCAGTTCTCACGGAATGGTCAGGTTCCAGCGTCGAAGCCAGGGAGGGTGCTGCCGTGAGCCTCATCTGCAGCGCTCGGGCATACCCACCTGCCAATACCACCTGGAGAAGAACGGACGCCGAGCCCATCTTCGAAAAACCTCGCATAGGTAAAGTCAATATTTACGAGTCACTGCACGGTTAGAGACACTTCTAAACGCTGTTTGTAGGGACTGAGATCTCGGAAACTACTGAGGCTAGAGGGCTGCAAATTGCTAGATTGATCATCCACTCTCCATTCATCAAATATGCCAAATTGCAGCCCTCCAGCCTCGGTAGTTTTTTATTATTTAATTTAAGGTTAAAGTTAACCATTATCGTAATTCCGGCAGCGCTATAGGTACCAACATAGGCCACCACCTGACCGTGGCTGAGTTTCATTGGCAGCGGCTAAGAGTTTTATGGGCCGTGGACGAGGCCACCACTGGACAGAAAACTCGATTGCGCTGGAGAAACTTTGGCGCATTTTTTACTTTTGTTCTGTAATTATATACATTTTTTTCAAGATTATTCATTATTATCATTCATTAAAACTCATCTCGGCTAATTGTGACTTGAGGAAACCTTTAATGTTAAGTGTATAACCTCTAGCATATAAGACCAGGTTAAGATTTTGCCTCAATTTACTTAAGCCAAGAGGCCGAACCCAATTGACGATACCTATTTCTTTTATGTTCATTCGTTTATCAGAAATTAATGCCTGGATTCTAGTTACCACTGGAAGGATGGACTTACATAAATTTAAGCATTATGTCAACCTGTATATCTCATTCTTTTGGAATTGGCATAACATTATTGTAAGGAACTCGGGCATCCTACTTAGAGTATGGAGAGATATCTACTTATGTCCTCTCGACCTTCATTTCCTATTTCTCTCTCTCTCTCTCTCTCTCTCTCTCTCTCTCTCTCTCTCTCTCTCTCTCTCTCTCTCTCTCCCCTCAAGGCTTATAGATAAATCATGTTAGCTGTTGCCCAGAGTAACAGGAAGACGCAGCCTTTACCTTCTCAATTCTTGTTTTAACTTTTGGTTTGATCATCGTGTTAATTCTGAACTACACTTCAAAAATAAAACTCAATCAATAATTTACCAAGACGAGACGCTGGTGTTTAATCCAATTCATTTCTTAAATAGTTCACTGAAAGTTACTAGATCGATGTTCAGCCCTCAAAAACTGATTTTCTACGTGTAAGTTTTGCGCAGTAAGTTGTCCTAAAGCTATATTTCAATTGCTGTTTGATTTTTCTCTTCATAAATTATTTTTTTATGAAAATTGCGTCGGAGCTGATGTCATAATTAAGAAAGTATACTGTTTTGTGTTTCGACTTATTATTAACATCGTTTTGTAAGGGGAAGAGTAGAGATAATACCGCATTGTTATAATAATTTTTTTTTTCCTTCATAAACCTGCCCATGACCTTACTTGTCTCTCTTCCAGTTTGGGTCATCGAAGGACCAGACCTCGTGTTCCCTTCAGTTCGTAGAGAGCACCACGCTGCTTACACCTGTCATGTCACTAATGGCGTTACCACGCCTGTCTCAAGAACTACTTACCTAACAGTTACTTGTGAGTGATCATTCTTACTTTTAACAAAATAAAATCCATTTAATTCTTCAGGTACATCCAAATCAAAGTGAGTGGTTTTAAACATTTCCATTGACCCCTGAACGGGTGACTTGTATAAGATCTGTGCTTGTCTGTTCAATAGTTACTATATCTTAGTTTAACCAGACCACTGAGCTGATTAACAGCTCCCCTAGTATTGGCCCGAAGGATTAGATATTTTCATGTGGCTAGGAACCAATTAGTTGCCTAGCAACGGGACCTACAGCTTATTGTGGGATCCGAACCACATTGTATCGAGGAATTAATTTCTAATCACCAGAAACAAATTCCTCTGATTCCGCATTGGCATGTCTGCCCAATACTTGAGCTAGGATAGGCTTTTCTTACCAACAACTCTATTTTGAATTTACATAAAACAAAATTAAGAGTGTCAAAGTAACTTATACATAAACGACTGACTTGTTTACCACCTAGTATTAATCTATGCCAAAACATTACCTACAGACAGGATAGTCTAACATGTAGATACCGTGCTATTAACCATTTCATTCTTACTATCAATTCTATTTTGAACTTACATAAACCAAATTTAGAGAGTAAGGATGACGTTAAGGATAACGTAAACTAAAGTTAGGTATATCTTAGTTTTACCAGACCACTGAGCTGATTAACAGCTCCGTGGCTGGAACCAATTGGTCAACTAGCAACGGGACCTACAGCTTATTGTGAGATCCGAACGTCAACTTCAACCACATGCAGAGAGAGTAAGGACAATGCACTGATAACACATCCTTGACCAACAGATGCCCCTCTGATTTGGCTCGAGAGAGACATGGTCGGGACGAAAGCTGGTGTGGACGCAACCCTGAACTGCACAAGCGAAGGCAACCCAACCCCGAGACACTCTTGGTCTGTCAATTCGTCCAACATCACGGAAAGTAAGTCGCTGCTTATTTTCCCCGTAGTGGGGTAGTGCCGTGAGTGGACCTCGTGCGGTGCACTGCAGGCATTACTTAAGGTTCTTTGCTGCAACCACTTTCGTTCCTTTTACTGTACCTCCTTTCATACTCTTTTTCTTCATCTTACTTTTCACCCTCTCCTACGTAATACTTGATTCATAGTGCAACTACGAGGTTTTCATTCTGTCATACCTGTCAATTTCCATTTCAGCGTTGAATGACCTTATAGGTCCAGTGCTTGGCCTTTGGCCTAAATTCTATAGTCAACTCAAGTCGCTCATTTGCCAGAAGAGTGACAACTCCAGAAATGTGTGTTTTTTTTTATCCCATCAGGTAGGTCGTTCTTTATTCTATATTATGGTAAAAACGTCATATTTGTGTTTGTAATACTAACTGCTGTTTCACTATAGAGAGTGTAGAAATTTTTATACTTGAAATTGCTTCTCCTGAAAAAATAGCAATTTTTTTTTAGTTATGTCACTCTCCTAGCAAATGAGCGAAGTCTCAATCGGCTTTCAGGGTGTGACGAGGCGGTATCCATTCGTTATCTATCTTGGTGCCTTATTATTATTGTTTTAGTCGCGTTTTATATTTCTCTTGGTATGATCTAGCTAATAAACACGTTCCTCTGTCAAAATTATTATTAGAATTTTTAGGTAGGTTTTATCAGTTAATCTATCATAAAAATAACGCATTCTTTTTCACCTTCTTGTTAACCGCATCTTTTTATTTTTCGCGCCTTTTCCAGGCTCTAAATACCACATGGAAGAGGTTAAAAACGGCACACGAACGAAGTTCATCCTGACAGTGAGGAACCCAGGACCAGGGGACTTCACCTTCTATGGATGCCATGCTGTCAATCCTACGGGATACGCTAAAGGAACTATCAATCTGTTCGGTGAGCGATTCCTGTTAAAGGTATAATTAGGTATTTAGATGAGGGCACAATGTTTTCCCATTCATGAGCAAGGACAATGCTTTGAGAAGGTTTGGACATGTCGAGAGAATGGAAGATGTTGGGCGGGTGAAAAGGGTTATAGCCCAGAAGTTTTATGAGTAAGGAGAAGTGGAAGACCTAGAAAGGATTGGTTAAATTAGTGAAGGATATGAGGAAGACCTAGGAAGAACTGGTTAAATGAGTGGAGGAGGAGAAGAAGGCTTAAGAAGGGCTGGTTAAATGGAAGAGGAGAAGAAAACCTAGGAAGAACTGGTTAAATGAGTTAAATATATTGCCTTACAGCGTAATTCCAGCTTAATGAAAACGAACGCAACCAGCCTTTCGTTACGGGTCATTTGAACAATTTCGGGGTGGGGTGGGGGAAGGGATCAAATTAAAGCGAAGTTAGGGAAAATGGAAGGGAAATAGTGGCATCCAGTTCAATATGCTGCTTTGCAAAAACTTATAAAGCCCGACTTCTTCATTAAAAATTCTTGTCAGATATAGTTTAAAATAGCATCTTTGGTCATCGACGCTGACAATACGCCTTTTGTAACTTGTGATAGGTCTCAACAATAAGCGTCTTACTTCCTACTTAAGGAGCGCTTGAATGCATTATTTGGTTTTGTTGGAATATTGAGGACATATTTTGAAAATATAATGTAAAAATAAATGTCAACTGTAACAGAGAAGTGAGGATAAATCATAAGTGCAGAGTGAAGTGACTATAATTGTTAATTATTGTATTGCCCCATTCTGAAGTCGTGACAGTTTCACTACGATTAACAGCTGAATACATCTAAATACATTAATTAGCTAAGTAACCACTTTTGTCTCTTTTCTTTTCCTTTTTTCAGAAATCAGAGAACAAGTTATATCTGTTCCTACGCAACCAGCATGGCACACAACTACACCAGGTATGCTTATATGCTATTCACTGCATTGTTTGCTAGGCGATGCTCGAAGGAAATTCTGTTCAGTTATGTTTTTGTCAGTTGGTCAGGGTAATCTCGCCCTTATTTGTGGTTAAGTTTTAGGTAAATAAAAGGATATCTGGGTGTAAATTTGCAACTGAAAAGTGTTTCAATAATTTACTGTATGCGAATTACACCGTTAATATTCGAAATAGGATGTTATTATAATCGTTGAATGTAAGCTAAATGTAACTATCTAAAGCCCGGGACGCAGTGTTACCATACAAAAACACCACAGGCCGATGGACAGATGGAAAAAAACAGGAGTATAGGCGATGCTTCGAAGTAATATTCTGTTTCAGTTATGCTTTTTGTCAGTTGGTCAGGGTAATCTCGCCCTTATTTGTGGTTGGAAGGTTACAGCACGGCGTCACATGTAATTGCTGGATGCC
>NC_061093.1:21412805-21447805 GCF_015104395.2 Macrobrachium nipponense | reverse complement strand
GAATACTCCTTTTGCTCAGGCAAGTGCTCATGATAAGCAGAGTGGCCTTACCCCAACTAGTACTGACCCATAGACTACTTGACTGACCCAATCTCACAAAAACTACCGATCTTTGATGCTAATCTTACTGGTTTCCTGTTCTCAAGAGGTCCTCATGAAATGGATACACCTTTCTCACTGACATAAATTTCTGTACAGTTTCTGCGTGGTATTTTGTAAACACCCAGACCACATTTTCTTGTTGATTTACATAAACTTTGCATCAAGCAAAATTTGTAATGAAATTTGGAGGCTCTTATTCCGCAAACCCTAAGCGCAGGAGAACAGGAAGTTGATTATGGATCATAGAGGGGTGGAATTTTCGTAAATAAAAGAGAATAGGGGAGCAGCATTACTTTGAGTGGACGTATTTTAAAACAGTTTTAGCTAGTGCATATGGACACGATCATAAAAAAAAGCCATTTCCAGCACCTATCTATCAGACAGGTTATGTTCAAACTATTGAGATTAAGTCTGTTTGTTTTCTTACGTCTTTCATTACAGGATTAGCAAGGTATTTATTACCGTTTACACTGTAGTGAATAACCGAACGATTCCAATGCCTGGTCATCAGGCCAAACCCATATAGCAGTCAATTACCGTTGATAGTTTTCGACGAAATATACGGTTTCCACCGTTCATTCCGCTTTCGTAGGGCCTAAAGTACACAAAACTCTGTTTAACTGCAGCAAGAGGTTATATGAAACTGCTTGGTAACAGAAAGATGATATCGTATATGTGAAATCTGAAGTTCATATCTTACTGCTGCATTTGAACGTTCTAAGAATTGAAAAGCGACCCTTTTTGATAACGTATTTTGTACGTCTGATAGTTACAGATCTTGTGTTCATTTGTGTTCTTTAGTTTTGAACGTTATGTAGTATCAGTTAAGGGTAAATGGTATTTAAAGGACTGAAATCATTATCATCTGATAGTCACAAGTTTCGTTTATTCCACATAGATTTTTATGATTACTTTAATTTATTTAAAAATAATTAAATACATGAAGAAGGCACTCTGTTCTAGTGTAGAGCATAGAATATATATCTGACTTTAAGCAACAACGCAAGAAATCTAAAGCGTTTTACTTTCTATGCTTACTACTTTCGCTGATGAGGACCAGGTAATTGACAAATAATAGTTCTCATAATTTCTGGCAGCTAAACATTAGTTCATTGCGCAGTGTTTGGCGGACGACTAAATTTTCACCCTTGTTTGTTTTAACAGGAGGAACTTATACTGGCTGTCTTTTTATTCACAGATTTTACCCTCTAGACCATGTCATAAAGATAGAAACGTTCTTGTTTAAGGTAAAAATAAAATTTTTGTTAAGCCATTCAGTCAACTAAAACGAATGTATAAGTGTTCAAAAAAGCAGGCGTTCATCTAAGCCTGTTATGTAGAACACTTACTTTCATAAATGAAATAATTTTGGAGCTGTTGCATCGCAAAGCCAATTAACGACCGGGAAGGCAGTGTTGACCCATTGATGACTATAAAGTAATATAAGTGTTCAAAATAACAGGCGTAATCTAAGCCTGTTATGTTGAACATTTATGTACTTTCATAACTGAAATCCTAACAGTTTTGGTGCTATGGCATTGCAGAGCGATGTGACGAACAGCAACTCGGCATCTAATTTGTCCTTAAGATACAGAATACCTTTGTTATACCCTATTCATAAAAGGCAGTTTTCCGACAGAAAAAAGACCACCATCTTCAATCTACGATTGATTCCGGAATGGAATGGAATGTGTGATTTAGGCATAACGCCAAGCACTGGGACCCACATTGTCATTCAGCTTTATGATGACTACGAATGAAAAATAGAAATCATATAAATAATGAGTTAAATAGCAATAATATACTCCAAAGATCAATGTTTAAAACGGTGAAATCGAGGTATTTAAACTTGCAAGTTTGAACAGTCACTGTTATCTAGCGTTATCAACATCATCTTCAATCTTGTTCACAACTGGGAGCCCTCAAATCGGTCCGCATCCGGTTCATGAAGCTTGTTACTTATACTTTTCAGTTCTAGTCCCCTTTTGTATAACAGTGGTTTCTTTTTATGTAGCAATGGTTCTTCTACTTCAAAACTTTTTGAGCAGATATTCAATCTTCAGACTCTCTTTGAACGTTTCAAATATTTAATTTTGGGTAATTTATTCGTCGACCATGATGCTGTGTTCGCAAAAGTCTGTCTTTCAGCTTCTTTGCTGCATCTGGTCATAATGCTCTCAGTGGGATAAGACCAACGGGGAAGAAGAAGAAGAAGAAGAAGAAGAAGAAGAAGAAGAAGAAGAAGAAGAAGAAGAAGAAGAAGAAGAAGAAGAAGAAGAAGCGAGTTAACCTTAAAAGTGGACAGTGTAAGGAACCTTTGCCATCTTCAATGTGCCATGTACGAGGCACTGTAGGTGGTAACCCAAGTGAGGGTGTATGAAGGTATAGTGCCAAAACTTCACAGACACACACACACACACACGCACACACGTATTTGCAAAATTGCTTCATCCCTGTTATTACATAGATAGATTTTTTACATTTAATTTATTCGCGTTTGTTCTTATGGAAACGCTAAAAAACACTTTGTATATGTAAATGTAAACATTATTAAACACTGTAGACTTATTCCACAGACACGAAAAATCCTATGACTTGTGAGTAGACGTGTATAGAAGGGATTGATAAGTATATTTTATTGTACCCCAAAAACAATGTATCCATGACCCGTTTAAATCGTCACCTACTCGTTATCTAGGTTAATTCTTAGGGATGTATATATGTATGTATTTGTGTATGTATACGGAAAGCACGTACCTATATTTCGTATCTTTAGGATGTGTGTTTTTTGTATATAAGAGGTGCATTGTATATTATCACGTGGCAGCATAACTACATGAATATGTAATCATACTAATCCATAAGTTTTGGGTATGAAATTGGTAGGTACCCATCAGATAATATTATGCCAGATCTGATATTATGTATAACTGTTACTTAGTGTTGTCGAAAATGAACGGAAGAAATTCCAAGTACTTTTGGAAAGCAGGCCCTTAACTTGTCCGTAAAAATGCTGATTTTATTTAGTTCGAACTTGAAAAATTACAGATGTGTCAAATGTTGCAACTGATAAAGTACAGATATAATACTGTAGTTACTAGGCATTGGAGGAATTTTGATTTTCATTGTGTTTGATTTTTGTCATTTTCTCTTGCGTAGACATTTCTGCCCCCCCCAAAAAGTCATTTCTTGCCAGCTGAACCCTTCGAAAAAGGTGCCGAGTTTATTATTCATAGTTTTTCCTTCTAGTGAATGTACTACATAGTTTTTTCTAGGTATATCAGCTGTTGTTAGCAAGGAATCGGCCAGTTTCCAATGCTATTTTTAACATTTATCATCAAGAAAGCCATCTCTCTATTCAGCAGTTTAATTGGTTATGAACTAACACACATCCAAAGATACCAGTCATTTGAATTCTCATGGGATAATCAAGTTTTAAAATGTCGTCTAGCTTTTACAAGTGTGAATTTATTCTTACGCACCTTCCATTTACTACAGTTAAATGATCCTTTATAAATCCCTTACTCTTGGAAATCCGGTGAAGTCAGGTTTCGGTCTGAACCGAGGACTTAAATGCAGAAAGGCAGGACACTTGAACAGTAGGGTAAAAGAGGCATTTTGCTTTGCCTTATACCATTAGATAACATCATTGTTTCGTTCAGTTATTGCATTTTGTAATCCTAATAAGTAACGCCTTAACTCAATGGATTTCTGTATTTATCTTCTTCATTATTATCATTATTTTTTCATTGGCTACCATTTGAGATGTGATAACATGTTCAGATAAGCTATTTAACTGATTGACGACCGTAAAGTACTACACGTTAGTTTTGGTTACGAACTATGAGAATTGCTCTTAGCTTTAAGATATACAGAAAATATTAAATGCAGGCTATAATAAATTGTCTGTGTTGCTTAAAGAACTTCGTAAAAGCTGGCCGACAAAGTTTCGGTTAAGGTTAGGTAGTACTACTGTATACTATTTGCCTTCTCTTTAATATCGATTTCAACTGAGTTGTCTCGTGAGGCTGCCACGAACGTTAAGTGGTACAGAGCTGTATTCTTCCAAGAATTGTATCACTGAAATCATTTAATTTTGGGGGATTAAGATCTGTCAAATCAGTAACTATTACACCTGTGAGTTGTGAGTTTCTTCATTAAGTAACTTATGAATATTCTGTTTCCCAGTTGTTCTAAGGATTTGTTTAATGTCGACTACCTTTATCAGTCCAAATTGTCATAAAACGTTCACGAAGAACTTGCCATTATTCATTTACACTTTATTTTGTTTTGTAGCAAAATCATGACAAAAAATAAAAGAGAAATGAATCATTCAGACATATCCATCGACATCACCTACACAAGAAGGAGACCAGATAAAGCCAACGACTAAGGCAAGAATCCGTCATTATGATTAAGTATTGAGCAAAATTTTGGGTAAGTCTTAATGTTAGATCTTATAATATATCTTGGTTATGAATTTATTAATAATTTTAGAAGTGACCAGCAACTTTTGTTTTCTGAGTTGGATAGTTGGCAAAGAATGGACAAAGTTTTGGGCATGTAAATATTTCCAATCAAAATGTAAAATACGTAGTATGTACATATACTAGTTGTTGTAAATAGGCAAAAATGAATGGAGGGTGTGTTAGGCAACCTACACTGGTTCAACATACCAGACATTGTAATGTACATATTATTCGTATGCACTGAAAGCTCATCATGAATATATTATTACACTATTATCGAGATGTGTAGTGAATGACATAAACACTATAAATTTTGAGTGATGTAAAGTACCAGTCCTTAATATGATTGTAAAATATCAACATAAAGGTAAACATGTGAATGCAGAATCTTTTGATGCTTGAGGCTTGTAAACTTGCAGTATATTTTGTGTATCATGTACAATGCCAATGTTGTGTTATATACAGGATATCCCACACGGAAGATGAGCTGCTATGGAATGTTACAAAGTTCCAGGAAGCTCCTGATAGTGATTTCTGTAAACATTTTTGTTTCTATTTAGGGTATATAAATGTCTAAACTCTTGAAAAGATGAGGCATTTGTGGGAAAATGTTCATGTATCAATTTAGCTATGACATACACAGTACAGATTTGATGTTTGAATTATAGAGGTTGAATAAAGCTGTACTGAATTGTTAATTTTCTTTTAAATTTTAGCCTCAAGAATGTTTAATGTCTTTTAACATTGATTTCCCAATTTTTTTCACAAGGTATTAGAGACAGAAGGTATATCATACTGGACACAGCTTGAATTACTCTGCAGAGATTCTTCTAGAATGAAAATATCTTTCAAATGATATTCTTTTTCAACTTTCTGAAAGTAGCTGCTGCCTTTGGCCAAATTCAGGTACGTTCATGTGTGGAACTTCGTTAAGTACTGTTAACAGGAAGGCTATCCATAAAATGCCCTCTGACAGGGGTTGTTTACATTTAAATACACATTCTAGAGATGGAGATATAATTACCTGTATCATAAGCTTAAAATGACACCCTAGACTGGCAACTGGAAAATCCTTTTGACAGTCCTATCCCCAACATCTTGGAGATACAGTTTTTGTTTTCAGTAGTTGATTCTGGATCTAAATGTTTACTAAGAGTTAGCTGGATGACACTGAAAAAATGTATATAGATTCAGTTGAATCTATAGTCATATTGAGTTGGCCAATTTCTGTTGGGTTGCTATTGTCCTCTTTCGAAAAAGGATGCAACGTCATAGACATTTAGGCGAGCTGCCTCTGTGTTGGATGTCAGTCTTTGTTAATGAGTTTATATATCTTGGAGTTTTAGCAGTCATCCAATAAAATTTCTCAAGTTAGTTACGAAAATTCTTTAAATTGTAACTTGGACTAGATAATCAGGAAAAGGCCCTGGCAGTTCTGCAGTTATTTTTATCTTGGTACATTTTTTGTCTCAATGTACCATAAATACCCAATTCAAGAATTTGGGTTTATACTCTTTTTTTTTCTTAGAATTTGTTGGCACTGTAAGGTACATGTTTTGTCTCAATGTACCATAAATACGTAGTTCAAGAATTTGGGTTTATACCCTTCTTAGAATTTGTTGGCACTGACTTCGTTATCTAACGATCCATACTTTATATATGCATTTACTATCCTGCCTCTTTTTTAATACCTAGCAGCTGAGAGTTCTTATTGGTGTCATAGGTGAACATACACATATTGTGTTTGCTGCCTGTGGCATAAGCTAGTTTATTAAGTTTTTCGTATTTGATTTTTAACAGTGGCATGAAACTAAGCTGAAATTTTAGGGCCTCCTAATCCAAACAGGTTAATATGCATGTCACACACTTTAGAACTACCATTTAATGAAATATTGTTTTCCTGTTTGAATGACAGCAGCATCATGGTAATTTATCTATTATGTAGAATATCACGATTCTTTTATTTTTCCAAAAAATGGACAGTAATTATAAATCGGACTATTTTCCATTTGTGCAAATGGTGTCTCATTTTCTAGTAGTATCAAGTTCCTTATAACTCAGTTTGCTAGATGTTTTATTTTGGCTACAACTAATATGTAGTTGTGGAATCTTCTTATTTTCAAATGTTTGAAGCAAGGAGTGAATTCTTCCTGCTTTCTGCTGACAACTTCTGTATTTTTATTTATTAACTTTTCCTACAACTTTTTCTCTCACTGCAGACTTGACTTCCCTGTATTGCCCTTTTGGGTTTATAATCTGTTGACTTCTCTATCCATATGGTTTTCCAGCTAAAGATTTAAAGATAGACAGGCAGAACAACATTCCATATCATTCTCAATGTCTGTCTATTGAGATGATAGCGTATCTTGTCTTAAAATTCTTACTTCATCAGCACTAGATGAGGTTACAATACCCTGCACTGGGGATCTCTCGTTCCACTTTCAGAATACCTTTTGGCCATTTTCCAGGCAGCGTTACTTATTCCCTTCACATTTATAAGACTGTAGCTCTGCCATAAGAAACCTAGCTCCTATGTCTGACTACATTCTTTTACAGAAAAGTTTTTCACATAATATGGGCTCAGCCATTAGTTATCTTCCCTTAGGTACTTTATTTCTTATTGCTTACACGTATTGTAATGAATCAAGATTTATTTTCTTATAAAATGCTACACAACAATATTGATTTTCTTGATGACCTTTTTGCCTTTATGTTAAGTTTTCATGTCATAGTTGATCACTTGAAAAGTACAAGCAGTCCCCGGGTTACGACGGTGTCGGCTTACGACGTTCCGAGGTTACAACGCTTGTCAATAAACGTTATTTCCAGGGTTACGACGCATGTTCCAGAGTTTCGACGCCTACAACGCTCATCTGGGAGATGAAATATGACACCAAAAATGCAAAATATCAATGTTTGAAGGTTTTTTTTTATGAAAAATGCCATAAGAATGCAGTTTACATAGTTTTCAATGCACCCAAAGCATTAAAAATAAGGTTTTCTTGGGATTTTTGACAATGTTCCGGCTTATGACGATTTTCGGCTTACGACGCGTCTCAAGAACGGAACCCCCGTCGTAACCCGGGGACCGCCTGTAATCTTAAAACATTTATAATTCTCTTATATTGTAGGAAACTTCTTGAAGTAATAAACCTCCTGTAATCTTTACATAAATATATTAACAGACTGTATATTCATATACTGAATAAAATTCCCATATTTTTAACACTATTAAACTCCTAAAGTTTACATAACAAGGTCAAATTATGTATATATTTACTCATATATATATATACAAGACATTATATTTACAATTAACTGAGTATTGCACTTATTCATTAGTACACAAGTTACTTAATATTAACACACTTCTCATATACGCTAAAAAAAAAAAAACACAAGTATGTTTAGCAATTATGAGTCTTGGTCCTTAATACAGTTCAGTACACATTTATTTCAAAGAACACAAGAAACAAGTACAATTATTTACAACAATAATGTCAAAAGCTGTACAGTTTCCAGACAATTTTAATAGAGTCCTGATGGCATATCCAGTATGTGCTTTGATGGGGAAGGCTTTATGGCATTGGTCATTGTCCCAGCAGGAGTCGCCGAGTAGTCTGGAGTGGGAATGTCTGGATCAATCTCCCCTTTTCTTCTTCCA
Source organism: Macrobrachium nipponense (assembly GCF_015104395.2). Taxonomy (NCBI): domain Eukaryota; kingdom Metazoa; phylum Arthropoda; class Malacostraca; order Decapoda; family Palaemonidae; genus Macrobrachium; species Macrobrachium nipponense. The sequence continues at coordinate 21,439,570 of NC_061093.1, read as the reverse complement.
GCTAAAATTTTTTCTCTTCCGTTTCCTCCCCAGTTTTCTCTTGCAGTACGATTGCGAGATGGTGGGGGATAATCACGTCCTCCATAGTCTGAAAAATCAGGCAGTCTTGAAGATGGCTTATTCAGCATAAAGTTTGGGCCGTAGTCACTCTCTCGAAAACCAGTAGGGTTCTTGAATCCATTAAAAGCTATGATTTCAGAGGTGGAGAACTTAAGTTGCTTTGCAGATCGTGAGGATTTTGAAATGGGTCCTGACGTCTCGGCTGAGGAATATTTCGAATTTACATTTTTATTGTCAGTAACTTTTGAAGGTGATGAATTCTCATTGCTCTTGGACTTTGAGGACTTCCTATTATTTTCTGCATGACTAGGGGACTTGCTCTCCTGTCTTCGGTTACTCTTTTGGCGAAGTTGTTTATCTTCTCTGTCGCGAGCTATTTCAGGGTATTTCCACTTCAAGGTCCAATCTTTTTCATTCCCTTGATTCTCAAACCACTGATCAAGGTGGTCCTCCATGCTGCGATTTTTACGACGGTTCATTTCAGCTGTAATGAGTTCATTAACACGGTTTCTCCTTTCAACTTCATGAGGTGTGTACTTGGTGAATGTTCTGCCACTAATGTGAATTTCTTTCTCTTCAAGCGGCACTAATAGATCCATGGAACCTCTTCGTCTGGGTGAATAAGACCGGTGACTGTTATAATCTGCTTTGTTTCCCATCTGAAAGCTTTCACTTCTCTTGATTCCTCTTTTACGCTCTTCTTTACCCTCTCGTTCACTACTACTGCGGTCCATGAAGGTCTCATGCCGTCGCAGAGATTTCTCTGGTCTGACATACCCAAATGAAGTTGTTGATTCAGTTTCTATTGTTCGAGGGCTTGGCAGAGGCTGATTACTTCTTAAAAGTGTTTCGGTATCACTAGTTTCTGCAGGTGACTCAAATTCCAAATAAAGAACTGGGTCTATCTGACTTCCATTCCCTACAATGGAGTTTCTAGAACGAGACCTAGATGGTAAGTGGGGTACACGAGTTGGTACTATCTCCAACTCTTCAGTTAAGGTATTTTCTGGACTAGCACGATCTTCAAAAGAATCCTTTAATAAAGGATTTTCTTTGACAGTTTCCTGTGAGGCAAGACTTAACGATGACTCGGCACTTCTCAAGACACTTTCAAGTCCAGTCATAACTGCTTCTACTTCTCTCTCGCTGACATCTCTCTTCCCTGATTTACTGCCTTCCCTATCTTTTAGTTCTCCGCGTCCTTCCTTTTTATCAATTTTGTCTTCTTTTTTCTGTAAGTCATTTCTGTCTGATCCTTTTTTCCCCTCTGATTTAGTTCCTTCTACTGGGTCAGTCATCATGACTAAATTTTCATAATGCCTCACAGACTCACGAACATTTGGGCCATCTATATTTGGATCCTCATTTTCCCTCGACTCTAGGCTGCCTCTCGTCTCAACTGAACTCTGACTCTTACTGGAGCCATGGGAGCCCTGAGTGTTGTTTTTATCTATGAAAATTCTATCATTAGCAATTGTTATTGCTTCATAAACCACAACATCACGTTCATAGTCCAGATCACCCTCGTCACTGCCACTGCGAGGTTTATCACTAGGTGACCTACTTCGGCCTTTGCTCTGCGATGAGTCATGGAATGGAACATTCATATATTCCGGATCCTTCCGTTCTCCTCCTGAATTGGAGGAGGTGGAGGATGAGGAAGACAGGGAGGATGTTGAAGATGAGAATGGGCTGGCTGAGCCAGAGGGAGGTTTAGGAGCCCTCCTCTTTCCAGAGGAAGGTGATTTAGATCTAGGGGATGGGGTGTGCGATGATGAGGAAGATTTACCATTTCCTTTGCTATCTTTTGGTCCTGGGCTAGCTGATTTTCGAGCATCCGAATCTATTCCTGATGTGGAACTCTCTTCAATCACTTGTCGTTGACGGCTCTTCTGTTTTGAGGAGCGAACTGGTTCGTGAGGGGAAACCATACCATCTGGTGGTGAACGACTACAATCTGTAACATTTACTTCCTCTGGAAAAGGAGATTTTTCATTACGGAATGTCAAGTCTGTAAGGGTGAGAGGCATGTGTTCATTAAATTTTTCTTCTGTTGGAGACTTCTTTCTCTCTGGTTCTTGTAATGGACTTGCTCTATTGGAGAAATTGTCTCTTTCCCTACTTTCTTTTCCATCTGCATTTCGACTTGGGGAAGCTGTGAGGCTTCTCAAGGGTGACATTCTTGGCTCTGGGGTTGATGAACACGAAGACTGGTTTCTACTTCTGTTCATAGGTGTCAAGTCTGACGAGCTAGATGCTGACACAGGTCGTGAAGATATGGCAGTTTCATCTGAAGCTATTGACATCTTGCTACTAGCTGAGTGTGATGATGATGATTTTGGACTCTCATTCCAAATTGGGGTAAGAGATCTTTCTCCCCCTTGGCTAAAAATGACAGAGTCTGTTTCCATCACATCAGTCCTCACTCCCCCATTCCGCAATGGTGACAAAGAATTGCGATGCATTGTAGCATTCCTGAAAGTGTTCAGTGATGAAAGATCTGAGTCACTAACTGATGGAGCTGGAGATGGAGCAGCAGGTATACCATTTTGTTCAAGTCGCCTCTGAAGAGCAGCATATCTTTCTTCAACTTCACTGCCTACAGTTTTAAGTAGGACATTTTCTTCAAGGAGTTTCTGAAAAAGAATTGAAATATGTTAGTAACGACTAATTTTCCTGTTCAGTTCAAGTTAACAGCATAGTTTCTGTTATCACTGACATTACAACATATTTTAAATGTGCAAATGTTTAAAGAGGAGTTAAAACAAACTCTATCACCAATTTTACACTATATACATCATACCAAAGTAACCATTACTGTTACAAGAATAATACAAATATTTGTGTGATTCATTACATGAGGCAAGTTATTGACATGGATGACAAACTATTTCAGAATATTTCAGTCATGTACTGCAGTTACCCATACATCTGGGTATAAAGACTGTATGCTTGATTTTTTCCATAGTGTGGTATTGCCAAAATAATCATAATAGACTGTCAATCACTTTTTCAAACCTGTAACTCTTGTATATTTGCTCTTTTCCTATTATTCCAGTCATCAAATTTCATTGACTCCAAGCGGTTGGCTGCCCATGTTTTTTTAAAAGACAGCAGCAGCATTCGGTTAGTGCTTTGTAGATTCTTCATTATTATGGACTTTACTTAGTTTTATTACAATGTTCACTTCAGTGTTCCAAAGGGAATAAACATAATTCAAATTTTCATTGGTAATTATAGCAAGGCTGGTGGATTGAAGTTAGATGTGGTGAATTATGTGGGATTGTTTGGAACTGATGATGATTATGTTGGCTCAACTTCTGAAGAGTTAAGACCTTCTTGGTAATGTTGATGTAACAGATTGGGAAATGAAAATGGAGGTGGTGTAATGGGGGTCTATTGGTATGCTACCCCCTGATGTACCTATGTTGAATTTACTACTGAAGATGTTGCCACTTATGCCCACCCTCCTCTGTCATTGACATTTGGCACAAAGTTTGGCACTAGCAGGTTTTTTTCTACCTTTGGTTATTGTTGGGAGAAATTATAGTTCATTTACTGAACTTATGATGGACTTTTTAACCAGGATATGCCATGTATCAAGAAGGCCCAGGCACTGAGGATCTGATGTCTAGTCAATGATCTTTGGAGAGTTCCGTTTGTCAGATCTGTGGTGACTGTCAGTAATAAATGAAGATAGCACTTTACTCAAGGTGGTATTAAAGTGATTTAAAGAAGCATTGTATCAGTGATGTTATCCTTAACCCAGCATGTGAATTGATAGAAATTAACTTTTTTAAAGACATCTCTTGGGAGTTGTTTTGCTTTTCAGGAGCAGCTTATGAATGTCCTTAGAGCACATGATGAGCCGCCCTGTCTCCTTTTATAATAGGAGTAATGTTCTCAGTCATTTTCTCTGGATGTTTCTGGCTATTCTGTTGACTGGAATGTGTGTGAAGATGCTCTTGATGACCAGTCTATGACTGGAAAAGGTTCTCATCTGGAAGTTTCTTCACCAACATCTAGTCAACAAGACAATCAGGCATATCCTCGAAAAGAAGCAAAGTATATTTATAAACCTGTCCTGAATAATCTGGCATAGGCATAACACCAAGTAGTACCCCTCAATCATCCACAAAGGAATTCTACAGCGTGTAATCCTCATTACCTACAAGGGCATCAACAAGGGAGGGTCTTCATCATGAACATTCCCCTAGAACCATTTGTACTATAATGGAGAAAACAGAGAATTTGGCAATCCTGTGAGAGACTTTCGAGTTGTGCTTTGTCCAATGTTTCTCCTGTGAACAAAATGTTCATAATATCCTCCATTCCTGGATGTAGTACCTGTACAAAATATAACAGCTGGGTATGCCACCTTACTTGACATGAAGCCAACAGACTTGGACTTCTTCCTTAATGGATCCAGTGAGTGCTCAACCAAGTTAAAGATCCAGGGGGGGCACCTTTGTTCAACAGGCCCTCACACTGCTCCCTTCACCTGGATATGCAAAAAAAAAGACTAACTTAGGCTTTGCCTCAATGGTGACAATAAATGCCCTTTCAAATATAAAGGGACTACCAATAAAGCTTCAGTAAGCAGAGCTATAATCCACTGTTCCTCCTGGCATGAAGTAGCAGCATAATGACAGTCGTCAAAGCACCCTGCTGATGAAAATTCCATATGAAACATTGCCACCAAAGATAAGTCTATCACTGATGTTAACACATAGCTGAACCTCACCATATATGTACCAAAGCACTTGCACCAGAAACCTGTTTATGAAGCCCAAAAACTGGAAAAAGGGGGCCACGTGAAGAAGACCAATGTAACATATTTATTCAAATGCCACATCTGCATGGGAATGACTATAATGAAACTAGCAAAGAGGATTTCTTGTCGAACACAAGAAAGGGCTATGGAGAACCACATGCAAGAGGCATATCAACTCAAAATCATAAAAGTTATCACAGTGATGTGAATACAGGTCCCTGGACTCAAAGACTCAAAGTGCATATAGCTGATCTAACAGTACAGAGTTTCCCTAAACAAAACTTTGGGAATGATCCTCCGTCACCAAAATCAGGCATCCTTTGAGCCAGGAGCTAAAACGACTGTGACCTGCTGATGACTCCAACATCAGGAGATGACAGATCAAGCATTTCTGGGTGTGAGTAAAGCCAGTGTGGTCATGAAATCAGTACTATACTGTAAGGACCCACTTGGATGCTGGGACCCTCAGGGCATCCTCGCTTCAAAATAAAAATCTATGTGACACACCAGGTATTCTCAAGAAACACAGATCCAGCACTCCTAATTCAAACGATCTTTCACGCATTTTTCAGAAACTACTTTGACATTGTTAGAACTGTAATTACTAATGCATGTCCGATACTGCAAGCATTCTAAATGCATGTCAGACATTGCAAGCTTTCCAACCATATGTATCTAACTCCCCTAATTTGTACATAAAATTGTTAATAATTTTTCCAGGTTTGAGAGGACACATCTAGCTGTACGTATAAAGATATCTCTGTTTCTCCCTAACATCAAATAACTTATACGCTCGCAAGAGTTCTTGATCTGTTATAGATTTGGTGTCCGTAAATTAAAATACACATTGACTCTGCCTCATACTCGCCGCTTCGTTATACCGGTGACCCCAGAGTGACCAACACCGCCAGCACCAGCCCATCCAGCGACAACAGCTCAGCAGCAGCAAGCATTTGCCTGCCACCATTCACAAGCCACAACCCAGAGGCCTGGTTCTTCAGATCAGAGACCATCTTCAAGTCCATGAATATCTCCTCCACATCCCACAAGTCGACGCTGTCCTCGAGTTCCTGCCAGACGACCTCTTAGAATATATCGCAGAATGGCTCTCTGACCAAAAGACCTATCGACCACGAAACGCCTTAGGACCAACTAAGGTCGTTCTTCAGCACGCCGCCTGCTCTCAAAACAGAGAAGTCCTAGACAATGTGGAGAAAGAAATATGGAACCAGTGGCCATCACACATCGTCTACAAGCAGCTGTGGTGGCTAGTTACAATCCTCACCACAGATGGCAGCTCAAATACTATTTTGGACCTTGTGAGAGAGGTCCTACTCACAAAATTACCCTGCCAAACAGTCATGACCATCCCCAACGCACTAACCATGGACTTCGAGTTCCTGAAGATGGTTGACACAGTCCACTTGGCCCACAAGTCGACTGAGTCTACACATTCACCTGTAGCAGCAACAACTGCCCAATGGCCACAGCAGCAGACTGACACAGAGATGGATAGTGATCCATAAACCACTACTGGAGCTTCAGGTGGAAAAACAAACCCATGTACAAGCCCATAACAGGAGTATGTCCTAAGGGCATTTGTTTCTACCACTGGAGGTTCAGGAATGAAGCCCAAGAATGCAAAAACAACTGCTGCATGTCGAAAATCATGTAAAAGGGTGCAGCAGTAACCAAACAAACTAAACATGAGCGGTGGGCAGACCAGTTGCCTCATAAATGAAACTGTGTCTGCTTTCCTGTCTTTCTTCCAGGTACAGGCAAAAAAGACTGCATGTGTTTTTTCACCACAGACAAAAGATAAAAACGGAGTTCCTGGTTGACAATGGAGCACGCAAGTCATTGTGCCAGCCAACTCCCAACACACTACAGGTGTCCACTGGCAGTGAAGCCCCACTGAAAATATACAGGAAATGGACCACGAATTTGTCGTTTAGCGGGAAATTCATCACAGCAGACATAACAACTGCACTTTTAGGAGCAGACTACCTAAAAGCCCACTACATGCTGGTGGACATAGCTTAACAGCAGCTGATCTCACACAACCCCCCCCCACCCCATAATACCACTCACTTCGACTCCAGCACCTAGAAGTATTTAAGGATGCCATGCAGCATGATCTGACCCAACCCAGAAAGCACCATGTCCAGTGCACACCTTTTGCAGTCATTTGGCCCCAGAAAAACTTGCCTGTGCCAAACAAAGCTTTCCAGGAGACAAACGGAGACTCAACATCAAGACAGTACCCAACAGGTACCCAATGTCGAACATCGCTGACATAAACCAGATGGAGGGCGCCAAAATATTTACGAAGATCAACCTGCTGAAGGGATATACTTCCAAGTCCCTGTTGCAAATGAGTTCATAAAAAAATGGCCATTATCAGCCCCGTTGGCACGTACACCTTCAACTACAGCTGCTTCAGTCTTCAGAATTCAGGTGTGACTTTCCAATATCTGATATGAAATCCTGGGCAACCTACCATTCTGTATTGTCTATGTCGACAACACTCGTATTCAGCCCCAACATCAAACAACACATAAGATGTCAGTCGGGTCCTGCAAATACTCAAAGAAAATGGACTTATAATCTGAAAGGACAATTGTGAATGGGCAAAATCATTTGGAATTCCTGGGTTACCAAATAAGTCACAGTCGAGTCAAGCCCCTCTGACAAAGGTCCAAGCAATCACCAACTTTCCAAAGAAGACAACAATAAAAATTCCAAGAATTCACTGGAATGATTAACTATTACCACTGTTTCATACCCAACCTTATCTGAAATATGTGATAATGGCTCCAATATATGATTGCTTGAATAAAAAAGATTAAAAATTACATAGTAATCAAAACAAAATAAAGCCTTCATACTAGTCAAAAAGCAATCACCTCTGCTGCCACACTAATCTTTCCTTTACCCCATAGTCTGTCACCCTAACAACATATGCAAGTAACAGGATGGGTGCGGTACTCTAACAAGATGTAGAAGATGGTCACTGCCCATTGGCATTCTTCAGAAAAAAGTTATTACCAGCAGAACAAAGGTCCACGTACTTCAAGTTTGAATGAGAGTTACTGGCAATCTACAGAGCCATCTACCACTTCTGATACATGCTAGAAGGATGACAGTGGTACAGATGGACATTGGTACAAACCTTCACCAAAAGCAGAGATGGGGTGGCCAGCATGACAACGGCGTCACCTCTCATCAATAGCTGAACACTCCTGCAGCATCAGATACTTAAAGGACTCTTCCAACAACATGGCATAAGCCCTCTCTCGAAACTCCATCAACACAGCACAGATCAGGATATCATATCCTGATGCATGTAGCATTGGCTCAGAAGGATGACTTGGACCTACAGCGACTTCAGTGGGAGAATCCTGCCCTTACGTGGAGTGACCGAGTGACCTATGCATCTATGACACAGAGTCTACCATCGCCGGCAAGACAAGTACCAGATGCCCTCACCCATACCTACTGTTAGGGTTGAGAAACAAACCCTACAACCTCACCCATAAACCCATCAAGCAGATTAACCGGATGAACCCTGTCGGAGTGTTACATCTAGTCGGGAATGAAGGCGGGCGAGAAAATGGCTCTGATGCCAAACATCAAAAGTAACGAGGAACACAGAAACGAGGATAAGAGAGTTCCAGACAACACAGGGATGACTTGCTCACATCCACATCGTGGGAATCCCTTGCCCCCTCCAAGAGGTGGTACTGGTATCTCTTAGCGATCATCAACCAATATACCAGATGGCCAGAAACAATACCAGTAAGGCAGTGGACAGCAGAGTTTAGTGTAAAAGCACTTATAGGCTGGGTCAGCAGGTATGGAGTTCTGAAATACATAAAGAGTGACAGGAGCCCACTTCACCTCTACCTTATGGAGATCCCTGCCGCCAGCCTCGAGACAAAACTCATTCACACAACAGCACACAGCCCTGAAGTGAATGGCCTAGTGGAGTGGCTGCACTGCTCCCTCAAATTAGCACTCACTGCCAGATGTGAAGGTGGGAGTCGGAGCAGGAGCTGGAGAAGGAATTACTGTGGCTTTTGCTGGGACTAAGAACAGTCCCACACACAGCATTCAACGCATCGGTGACAGTAGCACTCTACAAACAAGCATTGGCAATACCAGCAGATATTTTCAAAACCCAACAGAGCTCACGACCCTTACAGACTTGCGTAGACCATTGGAAAACACCATGCTGGGAAGACAACATAAGACATAACAAGGAACACATCTCCAAAGACCTCAAAAGAGCAAAGTTTGTACATACGCGCTTAAAGAATGGATGCATACAAGCCCTCCCTCTCTCCAGCCTACTTGGAACCAAACTGCATACTGCAGTGGTGAGAGGTGATGTACCAGCTGGATGTGGATGGGAGGATCTCCTGGGTGCCCACTGACAGATTAAAACCGCCATATGTCCCAGCCTGCAACCCATTCCTCTAGGCCTACTTTTGAGGGGGAATACTGTGAGTGCCCGATCAGTTGCCAGGACTCTTAGGCACCCTTGCTTCTAAACAAAAATATACACGACACACCAAGTACTCTCAAGACACAAATCCAGTGCTTCTGATTCAAGCATTTTTTTATGCATTTTTCAGAAGCTACTTTATGACATTATTAGAACTGTAATTACTGATGCATGTCAGAAATTGCAAGATTTCCAACCATATGTATTGAACTCTTTCTAATTTGTATATATAGAATTGTTAACCATTTTTCCAGGTGTGAGAAACAAAGATAACCATATACAGGCAGATGTTTTCTCACAACTGGAAAAATGGTTAACAATTCTATATAAAAATCAGAAAGGGTGTTCAATACATATGTTTGGAAAGCTTGCAATGTCTGACATGCATTAGTAATTGCAGTTCTAACAATGTCATAAAGTAGCTTCAGAAAAATACATACAAAATTGCTTGAATCAGAAACAATTGATCTGTGTCTTGAGAGTAGTACTTGGTGTGTCGTGTAGATTTTTGTTTTGAAGCAAGGATGCCCTAAGGCTCCTGGCAACTGGCCGGGCCCTCACAGTACTCCCCCCTCGAAAGTAGGCCTAGAGGAGTGGGTCGCAGGCTAGGACATATGGAGGTTTTATCTGTTGGTAGGCACCCAGGTGATCCTCCCGTCCACATCCAGCTGGTACATTACGAATGTAGTTTGGTTCCGAGTAGGCTGGAGAGAGGGAGGGCTTGGTGTTCTTCCAATGCTCTATGGACGTCCTGAAGAGTTGCGAGCTCTGTCGGGTTTTGAAAATGTCTGCCAGTATTGCCAATGCTTGTTTGTAGAGTGCTACTGCCAGTGATGCGTTGAATGCTGTGTGTTGGACTGTTCTTAGTCCCAGCAAGACCAACAGTAATTCCTTTCTCCAACTCCTGCTCCAACTCACGCCTTCAAATCTGGTGGCGAGTGCTAATTTGAGGGAGTAGTGCAGCCGCTCCACCAAGGCCATTTGCTTCAGGGTTGCATGCTGTTTTGCGAATAAGTTTTATCCCGAGGCTGGAAGCAGGGAGCTCCATAAGGCAAAGGTGAAGTTGGCTCCTCTGTCACTCGTTATGTATTTCAGTACTCCATGCCTGCTGACCCAGCCTATTAGTGCTCTTACACAACTCTGCTGTCCACTGCCTTACTAGTATTGCTCTTGGTCATATGGTATTTCAGTTGGTGATCGTGAAGAAATGCCAGTACCCCTCGGAGGGTGCAAGGGGATCCCATGATGTCGATGTGGATTTGGGCGAGTCATCGCTGTGTTGTCTGGAACTCTCTTATCCCCATTTCTGTGTGCCTCAATACTTTTGATGTTTGGCATCAGAGCAATTCACACGCCCACCTTCTAATGTCCACCTTCATTCCCCACCAGATGTAACACTCCGACAGGGCTCGTCTGGTTGATCTGCCCGATGGGTGGGGCACGTGTTCTGTCAGGTTTTGAAAACGGCTGTGGTATTGACAATGCTTGTTTGTAGAGTGCTATTGCCAGCGATGTCAAATCCTACCTCAATTGAGGTTGCCATAAAATATGGAACAAAATATATATAATGTACATGCTGCCCACCTACAGGAATCTCATTTCTGGATTCCTACAAGTCACAGACAGATACTTCATTTCAAGAAGCAAATAGCAAAACAAACAAATAAATGCTAATTAACACCAAATTCTTTAAAATAATTCTAATGAGATAAATCTGAATATTTAATAAATTGGCTAACAATAAATGAAAATCAAAATACAAAAAAATGTTTTTTTATTTATTCATCAAATTACAAAAAACCCTTTTCTGGGCTCAGCCTGTATCGCTCCGTGAAATAGGTTCCTTTGATACTATTTCTAGGTATAAATATTGCTATTCATACCAGAGAAAAAGAGAAACGTTAGTGCCAAGGTAAATGGCTCGCTCACCTTTTAATAAAAGGTGTCGGTATATATAAAGAGCAAGTGAAAACCACTACCAGAGGTACCCTGCCATTTAGCTTCTTCCTCCGCCAAAACCCCATCTACAGAGGAGCCGAACTATAGCCCCGCTACCCTCTACTACTACAGTGAGCGCCTCTTAACATTATTCCATTTGATAGCGTACACTGCCATTACATGCGTCTTGTTTTGTGCTGTGTGTTTTTGCTCTGACTTATTGGATTATTTTACTTTACGATGGATCAAGCTACTGCATCCAAGTTACGTACTGCTGTTATGATCTCAATTATGCAGATCTCACCCATTTTATTGTGTTTAGGAGGAGATTAGGTAGCATGAGCTTCATGGTTCCCGCGCCGACTTCTCTCTCCCGAACTGCATGGCGGCTCCTGCACTCTTTTGGTCTCCCATACCATCAGAGTTACCTTAGCAGTACTATTTATTATTCCAAAACTGTTTTATTGTGTTTTTCATGCAGTCAGCTTGAAATTTATTCAGTCTAGTCTTTCACGGGGTCCCCCTTCTCCGACCGCATGTTTCGGATCGTAGCCTAGCATAGTCAGATCCCGATTCGTTAGGAGTCTCTCCCTTACGTTAGGACCTAGTCCCGTCGTTTTTATGTCCTGGCTCCTAGTCTCCTGCCTCCATATTGGTACAGCATACCGACTAGCCGCCTAAGGGTTAGGCTAACACACCCGAGTCATCAGACTTGTGATTAGCCTACCCCTCCTGGACATCCTTATCTTACACTGTTATTAGTAATTTCTCCCCAGTGTTAGTCTAGCTTATATTCATTTATTTTATATTGTTATGTATGTTTCTAAGGTTATTTATTGTTGTGTGCTATGTGCGACTTTCATGGCCGGTTGGCCCCTTGTGATCAATTGGCCTTCCACACCGCGTGTCTGTTCACCCGGCTGGGAAGGTTCCCAGTTGATCGCGTACGAGACACCCCGTTGCTGACCTCCTCCCCCCTCCTCCCTCTCCCCCTCCGCACCATGCCCACCCACCACGGTGGAGTGATGACTCGTTCGCTACGCAGCTAGCTATCCGGGTGCACATGAGAGGGGGAGTTCTCTCGGAGGTAGGTGGGGGTGGATACACTCAGCGCTCGGGCCTGCCGTACTCAGTCGCTTTGCTCGTGGCTTGGGGACCCTCCCACTCCTTCCCTTCACCGTACTACGGTGAGCCACCAGGCAAGGGAGGCGGGACCACCTCCCCTCTGCCCCCTGCATTCCCCCCCCACCACCCTAAGTACTCTCCATCCTCTCCGCTCTGGCGGTTTCAGCTCCGGCCAACACCGGATCTGGCTTGAGAATGTTTAGTCATAGACCTCGGCCTTAGGGTGTCATCCACCGTACATGTGTACAGTTGGTATTCCATTAAAATATATAGCATTTACACAAAACCTAGCCTGTACATGTCTGAAATGTCACTCAGTGGGTTTCTGTTTCACTGTCTTGCTTCCGCTCTTGCAGTGGCTTGCGGCATACTCTGGCCCCACGGCGGAGTTGATCTAGTAATCTCTCCCCCTCTTAAGTAACACGGAGCTATGCATTGCAGTGTAGCAGTTACCCTGATATAGTTACAGGGGCATACCGGTATTACTGGTCTGGTTCTCCGGAGCCACTCTGGCGCTGTTAACCTTGATATATTTTACATATGTGACTGCATGCATACATACACATATATATATTCCCTGGATGGTAGGCTCCACTCCGGCGCCTATTACAAATTAGACTTATAGCATTAAGTTCTATAACCTCCCCGGAGGTTGTCATGATACTTATGTATCCTTTGACTTACAGGTCATCTGTTGCCAGGAACCCGGCTGTAATGCCATCCTGCAGGATCCCTGTGGACATGAAGTCTGCCGCTCCCACGCCGCGTGCGCCGTACGGGTGGACGACTACTTGGTGTGGCACCATGAGAACTGCCTCACCTGCTACGCCTTAGTTGGAGCAGCCTCCACCGAAGTAAGTCTCCATTATCAATGGCATTGAGTCCATTCGTTCGCTCATTATATTCACTTACGTGCATATTTTCGAATTGAATTGTTTGATTCATATACTTCAGTCGTCTTGTCTCTATGGCTAACTCTAACCCTTCTTACAGGTCTTGGAAGTGAAGAGGGCAGCAGCTTTAGCCACCTTGAAGGCCTGGGTTGGGGGTTTCGGGAGGATTTCTCCCAAAGGCAAAGGAACCTATTTCACTGGGCGACACAGGCCCCTCGCCCAGAAATAGATTTTTCCTTCATCAAAATCCCTTTTTTACACCTGTTACCCTTTCCCTGCTATCTACTGTATCCTAATTTCAGTCAAGTTATAATTCCATAATCAAAGCAGTGCTAAAAAGTAATACGTGCTATTAACACTGCAACACAAACCATTTCATATTTAGCATTTTTTATTTATAGATACATATGAGTTATTCAACATGAGAATTAATGGGTTAGTTCCTAGCATTGCATTTAACTTTTGAAAAAATGTAAGTGAATGAATAAAAGTCACTAAACCAAGCAAATTTTGAAGTGAATGAATAAAAGTCACTAAATCAAGCAAATTTTGAAAAATATTTAAGTGAATAAAATAGTTACTAAAATACTTTTAGTCCATATTCAAGATTAAACATTAAATTCAAATAAACTGGATCTAAGCACATAAATAGTCTTCTCTCAACCTGTAGTTTCACACACAAGGTTTTATTTTATCATACATTATGAAAGTATCAAAATCCTTATTCTAATTGCAAGGTTTTATACTGAAGTTTCTTACCATGTTAGCCTCCCTTAATTTCTTGAGCTCTTCCTGAAGAGTACTGTTCGAGTTTCTCAGCCCACTCATCTCATTCTCATATTTTGTTATGTCAACATAACTTGACAACCAACGATCAAGCTCAGTCAGTGCTTGTTGCTGAAGATGATCCGAACCGCTACGTTCAATGATCTGTTAAAAATGAATGAACGTTATTTCTGTACTGTATGTATGCAATTCTAACATATTTGTGCCAGGTATATGGAAATTTGTTAAGTATATGTTAATGACGAAAATTACCATCAATGTGCAACTATGGAAAAATAAAACACATAAGACTAAGCAGCAATATAAATGAAGACTGGAGAGAAAAATAATCACATAATTATTTTAAATCAACTTGAACTCCTCTACAAACTTTAGTTCTGAAATTTAACATCACCTGTGCCACATTTATTCAAATCAATTGTCATGACCACTGTCACTGATTATTTTCAAATAAAACACTTAAGGAAACAGAAACAGTGATCAGTACATACTATGAAGCAGCTTCTGTAGAGAAAGATATTATATACTTTTAAAAAAGTTTGAAAGATACCTAATGCAATTACTTGGAGTGTTTCCAAATGGTTTATTTCAAGAATCCATATTGTTCTGGAGATAAGGCAATTAAACAATCTTAGAATAATTCTTTGGAAAAATAAATTTTTAAATCATAAATTAACAAATTTCTTGAGTTCGCGGTATATCTTACATATTGAGAAAACTGAAACACCAGTCGCTAATATCAAAATTAGTACTAATATGTACCACAAATTAAAAAAATTGAAAATTTAATACAACCAGTACATACTGTACTTTAATACTTGGTTCACATGTGATATTTGATGAAAGAAACGTAAAATTTCATATCAAAACAGTCCTGGTAATAAATTTATCTTAATACCTATTACTGTTGTCTTACTGGCTTAGCCTGAACAATGGTTTACATGAAAAACAGGAAACAGAATTCTGGTATAAAAGTGTGATGTTTTAGTCCTAAATGGAAAGGAATGAAGCATAAAATTGAGGCTAAAGGCCAAGTGCTAAGACCTACGAGGTCATTCGCTCAAAAGGAAATTGACAGGAAAAAGGTTTTGAAGGTGTAGCAGGAGGAATATTTCAAGCTGTATTATGAAACAATTGTCAGGAGAAGGTGGAAAGTAAGATGGAAGAAAGAGACTATGAATAGAGGCACAGTTAAAGGAATGAAAGGGGTTGCAGTTCTGACAGATGAGATGCTGCCAAAAACCTTAATAAATGCTTAAAGTGCACTGCATGATTGAGTTCTGAAGTTTTGCATTTTACATAAAGTATGCCAGGTTCTGAGGGGTATGCATTTTGATCCAAAACTTCTTGACGCCAAAATTCAAGACAAATTAAAAATTACAATAGACTCCACAATGCAACCTCACTGTGGTCTCCCTGGAGGGATTCACCAAGGTTCCTTGACTAACTGACAATTGATGCATTGTTTGCCACATGTGCAAAATGACTGGGCTATGTGACGTTTTCCAGTTGCTAAACCAATAATAATTATAGATTTATTTCCCTCACTAGCAGTCTGTATAAACTAATGTAAAAATGGTTCACAACAGATTAATTTTATACTTGGAGGAAAGGAAAATCTTGATGCCCATGCAGTCTGGTTCAAGAGTAGGGAGCTCAACCTAGATCCTCTAACATGTTTAAAAAACCAATTAAGAAGAGATTTTGAACAACATAAAAAACTAGCAGTGTTTTTCAGCATACAAAATACATACAATAATCGATATGGAGATATTCAATAACATCCCCTTTATAAAATGGTTTGAGGGGTGAAATGCCAATTTTTATTAGAAACTTCCAAAATGAAAGAACATTCCTAATAAACATAGATGCAATTATCTCCAGAACTTACAGATTATACAAAAATGTTCCAAAAGTTAGCGTGCTGAGTGGTACAATGTCTGCTTCAGCAATAAATGATTCTATTAAAACCTCAAGGAGTTAATAGTTTGTATGTTATTGATTTTACACTTCGAATAATTTAAGATATAAAGAAACTAGATACACACTTTAGCCAAGTTAGCCCAATACAGTAACTTACAATTTCCATTTGAAAAAAACTAAAGCATTAATGTTTCATAATAATAAGATAGAAAAATGATAAGAATGCGCAATTAAAAATGGTTGGCAGAAATTTTAGTTTTTATGTTGAAGTACTCTAAATAATTTTTAGGACTGTTATTCCATCAACATTTAAACTGGAAAGTGTACACAAATTAAATGAAGGGGAAAAGTATTAAAGCACTTACTGCACTCAAACTAGCTCATACCACTTGGGGAGTTAATATATTGACACATGCTGCAGCTATATACGACATCTGTCTCACCTATTCTAGAATAAGGGAGTCCAATATATAGTTCAGCCTCCAAATCTGTGCTTAAATCATTAGACCCCACCCATCATATGGGCCTCAGACTGGCAACAGAAGCCATCAAATAATCCCAACAAACTTGCAACAGGAGCCTTCTACTCATCCCCAACAGACTTACAAAATGAGCCTTCAAATAATCTCCAACGGTCAGTAATAACAGATGCTTGAGATCTACCCTTTTCACATCGATTAGAAATTTTAACAGTGAAGAGGTTTGAAAATTAGAACAAGATCACCACCAGCAAAAACAATATTTCATGAATATGACAACGAAAAAATTTACATAAAAAACGAAGAAAGGTGGAGAAATAGAACCCTCTGGCCTCCCACTAACACAAATATAGCAAATTCCCCAACAACAAAAAAAAAAAAAAGTTGAATAAAAAATTCAAAAATGGGGAAGCAATCACCCAGAAAACATACTGAGGAGGTGATCCCCACAAAAAAAGGTGGGGAGGTGATCACCCAGAAACCTTACTGGGGATTATTCCCCCAACAAAAAAAATGGGGGAATGATCTCCCACCAAAATAAAATGGGGAAATGATCTCCCACTAAAAAAAGTGGGAAGACAATTCCCCACCAAAAAAATGTGGAGGCAATCGCCCAAAAGAAAAAAAAAAAGGTGGGGAGACAATCCCAAATTAAATACTGAGGAGGTGATCGCAACTCCGGGCCCTTCCCCAAAAAAGTTAAGTCGGTAACCTCTGACATGGTATAAAAGCCCATGAGTTAAGCATCATACCCTTACAAAAATAAAAAAAATCTCCATAACGAAAAAAAAAATTAAAATAAATAATAATGATATATAGTAAAATACTAATAACTGCCGTACTATATTGGGCTCACCTTATTAGATCTATGTACTGATAATAGTTTATTTTATTCACTGAGGCCAAAAATAAGTGTTTTCCTAAATCTTGATCAGTGTTTTTGCTCAATACAGACCCTTAAATAATAAAATTTTCTCATGAAAGAACTGGTAAATAACAATATGTACACACGTTGCATAGGTTTTTTTCTAACTAAATTTACGTTAACCTATTGACATTAAGCCTACTTACCTTCAACAATAAATATCTTGATGAGAAAACACATTAGACAACTAGTGGACATACATGACAATGGTGAAATAGGCTATCTATCGTGACAACACTTGCCACCGTTGTCAAAACTGATTTAACTATAATATAGAAAACACCACATGTAAACAAAATCCACTGAATAGTCAAAGGTATTTAACAGTTTTCAAGCCCATGATAATGTACAATACATTAAGAAAATGTATCATAGGAATGAGACAAATAGAAATGGATCTTATATCTCGCAATATAAATGAAAACTTTTAAAAATCTCTTGCAGTCAGAACAGTTCCAACATTACCCAGTTTGTACTGAAATCCATCAAAAATGCTTTGAGATCTTGTGGATAATCCAAAAGAGACTGAAATAGGTCAGTACATAACCTCAGTCCGATTTCTTGGCGTGGAGGTTGTGAAAGGCGGAGCAGTTGGAAACCCCACTTATGTGTGGTGCTGAATATCCCTGTGAAATTCAGGCACCTGTCTTATCTCTAAGATCAGTGGAATGATATATAAAATGTAGGCCAAATGCCAAGCGCTAGGACCTATTAGGTCATGCAGCAATGAAAGGGAAATGAGAGTGAAGAAAGTTTTAAAGGAGAAACAGGAGGAAAACCTCACAGTTGCAAATGAAACAATAGTTAGGAGAGAGTGGAAAGTAAGATGAAAGAAAAGAATATGAATGGAGGTGCAGTAAAAGGAATGCAAGGGGTTGCAGCTAGGGGCCAAAAATATGTTGCAAAGAACCTTATGCAATGCATACAATGCACTGCTTTTAGGTGCAGTGATGGCACTATCCCCCTAAGGGGATGAAAATAAAAATATAATACATAACCGAATCTGGCTAAATACCTCCCTCTCTGGAAAAAAGTTTTAAAAAATTACTTTATACTTGAAGTATAAATGAATGTACAAAACCTGGCCAGCCATGAGGGCTAAATAAATTACCTCAGTGGTCTGGTTAAAGTGCTTTACAAAACCTATTGAGGCTACAAAAAAAATTAGCAGCAATGTGACTTTCATAAAGGATTACCTTTCTAAGTGCTTGAGCATCAAAACCAGCCTCAGCCATTTCCTCTTGTAAATAGACCTTTTCCCTTAAACTGACAGTCGAAGACATAAGGGCGTTGATGAACCTCAGACTCCACACTTGGAAGCTGCAAGTTGAATTGTGATAAATTATTCCGGACTCAGTCTAAAATGAAGTTCTTGGAGAAACATCCAAATTATTCCATTATTTTCATATTAAGAAAATATACAGGTAAATACCCTTTTGATTTAGTAACAATATGCTTTTTCCTTTTATGAATCTGAAATATAAGTGCATTACTAATTCTTTCCAAGGTGCCATTTACCTTATTATTTCAACTTGGAATAGTTATATTCACTATTTAGATCGAAACTAAACCTGCTTTGAGGTTTCCAGTTCTCAGAAATTTCAATATGAATTAACAGAAAAAGGTAGATAAAAATGTCATGAAAACAAGCCTCTTTTCTTGATAAGTTTACTACTAATCTAAGTCTATACTAGCCCATCCTCCAAGCCATACTTTATCCAATAAATTCTAATTTATCTGGTACTTATCATCAAGTATGTAACGTCACTATACTGTCATATGTCTTTGTTTTTCTTTTTTATCTTTTTTAAAGAATTTACCCCGACTCACCTATTTACCTTTAAGCAAAGAAGGAACAACACTCCTCATAATGAAACGAGGTGTTTAACTACTACTGTTATTTGTGTCAAATTAACGGTAAAAAGGGATGACGTCTAAATACTACAGCACTAAAAAGCAGCAATAATTTGTGAGAGCATTTGAAGCAATTGTTGCAATTACAAATGTAAATAATACTGTTATGAAATAAATAAGTAAAAGAATGAAAATTTCACCTTGGATGTGGGTGAGACATCATCATGGCGACCAGAAATTTACATTTGACTGGCTCTGCAAAACGGAGGCGTAAAGTTGCAAGTGCTTCCATGACCTGGCGGTGTCCGGTACTTGATGCTAGACATGCTCGTGTCAACAACTGGAAAAAGGTGCTGGTGTCAATAACATGTTTATGCTGAATTTTAACAAACTGATCACATGAAAATATCTGTTAAGTCATTTATACATTACTTGTTATACTTGCGAATCAGTTTTACTGACAAAAGTACAAATATTGAAATAAGTGTATATATAAGTGTGTGTGTGTATATATATATATATATATATATATATATATATATATATATATATATATATATATAATATATATATATATATATATATATATATATATATATACTGAAGTGAGGTATCAAGTGAACGTACAAAAAATGATGAAATAAATATTTCATTAAATATTCACTGGCATTTCTACCTACACTTATGGAAATTCTGACGTAGAAGTTCTTAAGATAACAATAATTTCAGAGATTTACAGTGCCAATTGTTAGCAGTTACACTGATAAACTGAGGTGCCACTCCAGCCTCTCTTACCCATGACATCCCTTCAACTCACACTCATTGAACTACTGTACTCTCAAGTAAACTTCTTATGGATTAGTGACGATAAAGGGAGATAGGAGTAAGGGACGAACGAAAATACACAAGCTTTGCCAAGTGTCGCAAGTAAGATCAAACACTCACTGTCACCAGGTAAGTGGAGGGAGAACAAACAATTAAATATATTCTAGAGAATGTCAGATAAAAAGGACATTAGTGAAGTTTAAGGGAAAAAAAAAACACACACACACACAAGGCATTGGTTCTAAGTTTACATATAAATAGAATTTATGAATATTCTTTAAGATCTAAGCAATATTTTTCACTAGGGGAATACAGCCTTGATTTCATACAGTAAGCACGTCCATGGCCAGTAAATATTCAAACCAACGCAAAAGAAAACCTTAGGATCCGAGAAAGCCCTCGTTACTAAGCCTACCTGCAGTGAGAGCGTCCTGCTTCTTGCCAAGTTACTCATGGTAGCCACGGCAAGTGTGTACAGCCCGTGGTGGTAATGAGCGAGTTTGAGTGCCGAGTCTGTGGAGCGCAAACAGTACCGAAGGCAGGATAGTGACTCGTGTTCGTCAATCAGTGCTCTTCTCAGTGCAATCTGCTGTTCTCTTGTGTTTGCAGATCCTGAGTATTCAACTAAATATGAGCTGGGGAATTTATTAACTTTATCACTATAGTAGTGAAATGACCGATATAAAGAATGTTGCAACTCGTCATTTATGTTGCCATGCAGCTACAAAAAATAACACAATCTTACCATTTACGTATATATCTAAAATATTATTAGAAAATATTCATGGTAACATAAGCCTTAAAATGGCTGGATAAATCCATAGTTCTATACCTTTACAAATTTATTTAAAAATAAAACTTTTAAATATATATATTCGTAAAGTTTCATAAATGCGGATTCGTTTCTCTCTGTAAATAGCATTAAAAGTAAACAAACAATAAAATATGAGACTGATTAAATATTACCAGTGAGATCTGTCTGAGACAACTGGATCATCTTGAGGACATCTAGAAGCAGCGTCACTCCATCGTTGGGGTCTCTCACAAACTCTTTCACAAAGCTGTGGGGAAGGGGGCGGGGGATTTAAAAAGGCACTCGTTTGTCGAAAAGTATTTTTTCAATTTATGTCAAACAAATATTGCAATAGTAATTAAATTGTATTTCTCGCTGAAATGGCTTAAGTGTGATATAATGTCATATTTCTCAGCGACAGTTATTAATTTCTCACTGAAATCATTGAAGTGTGATATAACAAAGTTTACACTGTTTTGAGTAAATGAAAAGTTTACTTTCGAAATCCCACAGTTCGGTAATCAAAGCAATGTTACGTTGCATAAGATATTGTTTTATTGAGCATTTTACAGCAGGTTTGATTTGCTAAGGTCATCGGTTACGTTAAAGACTTCAGCAAGTATAGAATCTTCCAAGGAGTAACCTCAGTACCTCACTTGTTAAGAGAATACAGTCGCCTTTTCATAAAGTAACTTTTTTGTGAATATTAAGTGAATAGCAATAAGAACAACATCCTATAGCATCCAAGACAAAATGGGAGACTAATATTTACATTATATAGCAAGTGGACGTTTCTCCTGGCTTCTATAATTTATGAGAAATAGAGAAAAATAAATAAATATGAACCTTACCTGAGATATGACATCTTGAGGTCTTCTCTCAACTTCCTGAGGAGTTCAGCCAGGGAACTGAACTGCTTGAGGGACATCTCCTGAGGGACTTCGACTCGGCTGACGCTCTTTTCTTTCTCCCTCCCTCTGCTCTGTAAACGAAAAGGACTCGACAGTTAATCAGAGAACCTGTTGTTTTAGATTTAGCCGACCTTATGCCAGCACGGGCTCTTGCTCAGAGTAGCCCGTAAACAGAGAACCACAGAGATGTTATACAGCGTTATCCACTGAGCTACAGTAGTATCGGTGAACGTACAATAATTAAAAAAATAGGGCTTGATTAATCCTAGTAAACGAATACGGATATAAGATTTAAACCAATGGCCGAGCTTTGGGACTTATGAGGTCATACGGCGCTGAAAAGAAAGCCGAGAGTAAAGGAGGTTTGAAAGGTGTAGCAGGAAAACCTCACAGTTGCACTACGAAAAAATTGTTAGATAGGGTGGAAAGTAAGATGGAAGAAAGAATATGAACGGAAGTACAGTAAAAGGAGTGAAAGAGGTTGCAGCTAGGGGCCGATGGGTAGCTGCAAAGAACCTTAAGTAACGCCTACAGTGCTACGCGTGAGGTATTCCTGGTCTCTTGTAAACAAGTACACAAAGACAGCATATATGCATGACGCAAGAGGTTGTGACATAACGAGACGTCTTATGAGATTTCCAAAGGCTGGGAATAGTGAGAAGGATTCAGAGTTACGCCCTGTGAAATGGGAACCAATTTGGGAAACCAAGAAAGCATTAAACAAATGAAAAAAAAATGTACTGAACATTCAGTTCATCTATTCAAGTATAAGAAACAAGATGATGAAACATGGTCGACTGAGAGAGAGAGAGAGAGAGAGAGAGAGAATCAACCTCGGAACCGATTCAGTTAGCAGGTCTTGCCAACGTCACGGGGGAAGCGAGAAAGATGAAAATTTTTGCTAAAAATACGGGAAATTGCCGGACAGGAAGGACAAAGAGAGAGAGAGAGAGAGAGAGAGAGAGAGAGAGAGAGAGAGAGAGAGAGAGAGAGAGGCCGTGGCCAGGATTTCGGTAATCAGTTATGGGAGTCGATATTCATAAGACACGAAAAATAATCATTTTTCTTTTTTTACAAACCTAGCATTCATGATCAAATAATATCAGATTTTAAGGAAACCAGACAAAAAAATACAATTAATAAGAGTTTAAACATGAAGAAAAACATCAGAAACCAAAGTAGACTTTCCTTGACAGTGCTAAGACAACAGCAAACAACAAACATTCGCATACACACACCCAAAGAGAACTGATTATACTAAATAGTTCCTTTACCTTCTTTTCTTTCGGTATATCTGGCGTGTACAGGTTGGGCATGCGGGCGTACTTGGCCAGGGAGTGAGCGTAATCCTCCGGGTTGTAGATGGGCGGCCTGTGGTGGGGGGCGGGCAGGGTGGCGTCCTCGGGGTCCACTTGGCCCTCGTCCTCCGAGACTCGCATCTCCACCTCATCCTCCACACTGAAAAAGGATAAACAAGTAGTTAGTTTTTGGAAGGGAGGAGGGGTAGGGAGTCCTTCGAAATGATCAAACGACTAGCAACAATAAAAATATCACCTCGTATCATAATAGCATTAATTCGTATCGGGAATCGACGAGATGCGATGCGTCTCTAAATCAGAACGAACAATAACTTCTTCTGAAAACCTGACTTGAAGAAACTATAAAACTTATTCGTACCAATTCCAAACTAATAGAGAGAGAGAGAGAGAGAGAGAGAGAGAGAGAGAGAGAGAGAGAGAGAGACGGGTGCTACAGGGGATCATGACGTTTTCTATTACAGTTAAGCTCCGACAGGGTGACCCCCACCGGACAAAGAGGCGCTCAAGAAACCGAGAAAACGGAAGGATGACTGGCATAAGATTGATCTTTTGTTGAGAGAGAGAGAGAGAGAGAGAGAGAGAGAGAGACTATTGTCTGGGAAAGGTTGGGGTGCGACTAATAATACCGCTCGAGTTCCAATATTTTTTTTTTCATTTCCGTTGCTTTTATTTTTCAACTTCCACTGAATAGCGGGATCATGGGTGTTACCTAATAGGCTTGGCAACTATATTTGTGGAACCTGTTAAACCTTATTTTACTTCAGACATGAACTCAAGAGGCTAACGTTTATTAAAAAGTTTGTCAATAATTGACAAAAATGAGTTAAAAGAGGTAAAGTGAAACCAAAGTAGAAAAACATCGTTTACAAATTACATAAAACTAATGCGCTCATTCCCAGTTAGTTTTGGGAACTACTGCAGATATCCACTTGATAATTCAATCCTATACATTCTCGGGAATCTAATATGAGGAAAAATAAACAGAACTAAACAAACAAAGCGTCAAGAATCTTTTACGACCCTCGCAACAACACAAAACGGTACTTCCAGAGAGAGAGAGAGAGAGAGAGAGAGAGAGAGAGAGAGAGAGAGAGAGAGAGAGAGAGACTTCCACCTTATCACTCGGCAGTCCCTATGGTTCGCTCTCCATATGCTGCACTCTTGGAAGCATCCATTTTAAGGCAATCATCTCCTCCACAAGAGCTCGGGAAATAGGTGGGGTGGTGTTGCTCTCAACCATACACCAGTGACGTTCAAATGAGCGGTGATGAGCGCCGTAAGCTGTATTTTACGATATGCGCCGTTTTATTTTATCTTGGTGAAACGCCAAAACTTTGCGAAGCGCAGTTATCGGCAAAGTATTATATTTACACACAGATATATATAAGCTATATATATCTATATCATGCATTAAGCCACAAATGTCCTTTAATATCCGATTCGCTCTTCCTCGGAATTAACATATTTTCATAAATTTTAACCGAAGGGGAATATTTTAGTTAATAATAATTTCGTCCTCTCGTGGATTCGAACCAGCGGACAGAGGAGAAATCAGGACTTCAGTGAGTTACCGACTCGGCCAACAAATGAGGTATAAGTTGGTACCGACTCCGACCTTAAAAATCACTTCTAATTACAAATACCTGAGTTCGACAGTGATTTGTAAAGTCGGAGTCGCTAGAGCGAATCGGATATTAAAGGACAAGTGTAGCTTAATGCATGTATATGAATCACGGTCATGTGATAAAAAAAATTCATGACACAAGACAGATGTCAAGTCAAAGTCAGGTAATTTTCAAAAATATACAAAGGCCTAATGTAGTAAATAGTTACAACCAATATAATAATAATAATAATAATAATAATAATAATAATAATAATAATAATAATAATAATAATAATAATAAATAATAATAATAATAATCAAACAAAACTTCTTTCAGTTTTCTTCTGAAGATTGAAAAAGAAACCCACAAAATCACTTTGTAACTAGTTTACTTCTAAGTGTGGAGTACAACTAAATGTAAATACTTAGAAGTAAACAAGTTACAAAGTGATTTTGTGGTTTCTTTTTCAATAATAATAATAAAATAATAATAATAATATACTTAGGAAGCAGACCCTCTCTCAAGCATACTTTATTAAAAAGTAATGGCTACTTCAGCAGCGTTACACTTGTAGAGATTCTTCTCTATTTTGCGAATAGCGGCTTTTTCCGTGCTACTTAAACAGGCTAGTAGAGCGCCTATAGAGGTCATGGTAAAATACAGGGTCAAAATAGGTGTATATATTTGAATTTTACAGATAAACTATGATACCATAGTCATCAAAGTCATTAACGATTTTCTCTCTCTCTCTCCTCTCTCTCGCTCTCTCTCTCTCTCTCATCTCTTTCTTAAAGCGAGCTTTCGTCTGGAGCTGCCAGACATCCTCGGGCTGGGAAGCTGAGGGTGGACTGATCTTGGGTTGCGGTGTCCGTCCTCCTTATATCTGGGGCTGACAGCAGGGGGTCTGCCCCATGCTTGTCTCCTATTGGCTGGTGACTCACCGCCACCAGCCAATAGGAGACAAGCATGGGCAGACCCCCTGCTGTCAGCCCCAGATATAAGGAGGACGGACACCGCAACCAAGATCAGTCCACCCTCAGCTTCCAGCCCGAGGATGTCTGGCAGCTCCAGACGAAAGCTCGCTTTAAGAAAAAGAGAGAGAGAGAGGAGAGGAGAGAGAGAGAGAGAGAGAGAAAATCGTTAATGACTTTGATGACTATGGTATCATAGTTTATCTGTAAAATTCAAATATATACACCTATTTTGACCCTGTATTTACCATGACCTCTATAGGCGCTCTACTAGCCTGTTTAAGTAGCACGGAAAAAGCCGCTATTCGCAAAATAGAGAAGAATCTCTACAAGTGTAACGCTGCTGAAGTAGCCATTACTTTAATAATAATAATAATAATAATAATAATAATAATAATAATCAAATATATCCTTATTAAAACGCATTAGGAAGCGCACACACACACACACACACACACCAGATTTTCTCTGAAAAGGAAGAAGTGCCGTCATCCACTTGCAAGAGAAAGAACGAGGTGAAGAAAATCTCTCTCGCTTCGAGCACCAGCGACCAAGCAGCAATTCCTCCACTCGGATGGCGGCCACGTTCGCTCGTTTACCCACGGATCAAAAAACAGATTGCTGATTACCGCTCCTCCTCCTCCTCCTCCGCCTCTTCCTCCTTCCTCCTCCTCCTCATCCTACCCCTTTCTTCCTCCTCTTCCTCTTCCTCCTCCTCCCTTTTCTCGAGTCAAACACAGTTACCGCGTTTTGTGTAACGTTACATCGTCCAGGAAGTCAGGACGTTGATACAGTTCCCGGGTAAACATAGCGAGTATTTTCATATGTACTTATTCCTCAGATCGCCAGTCACGACGCTAATTTAACTCTTTATTTCCTTACTCATCAATAATCATGCAAGATGGCCCCGAATGAATTTGCCTTTTTATGCATGACTATCTGGAAGGAAGCCGTTAATGATTATTATATACATACGTGCGTATGCATATATATATATATATATATATATTATATATATATATATATATATATATATATATATGTGTGTGTGTGTGTGTGTGTGTGTGTGTGTGTG
>NC_061093.1:21405305-21407805 GCF_015104395.2 Macrobrachium nipponense | reverse complement strand
GTAGGTATTTGATTGGTTGGTGTTCTCAAGGGTCTTTGCTATGTCCGCTATATCTCGAAAAAAAGTCGTGCTGTATTCAGTGGTTGACAAACCATTTGTTTACGTATTAAACTGGAAAATAATTTAGTTACAATTTATAATAAAAAAAAAATGCAACAAATAGGGAACCTAAAAAAAAAAAAAAAAAAAAAACAACAACCCAGTCCTTGTTTTCCAAAGACGCTTCCAGAGGCGATAACACATAGCGGCTACATTTCCCTTAAGGTTCTCTATCCAGTCACCTGAGAGAGAGAGAGAGAGAGAGAGAGAGAGAGGAGAGAGAGGAGCAACGGCAATACGCTTTTAACGATGAGCCGAATGGCGAGATAGCAATCACAATAAAATCGGACGTTGTCTCAATACCCTCAGGGCCTACATTCGGTTAATGCTGCCAGACACATGAAGGATGGGGTGGGGTAGCAGTGAGCTCGGTGAGGGTGGGTTGTACACCCTCGACCGTGGGGGGTAGGATGAGGAAAGAGGTTGGAAACAATTATGAGCACTGCACAATTTACGGATGAAAAACAATCTGGTAAACACGACAAAGTTGTGGTCATACCGTAAAACGTTCGAGTCAAAGTAGAATTGATCCTGGAGTCGAAGAAGGATTCTGTCGTTTGGTGGCGAGAGAGAGAGAGAGAGAGAGAGAGAGAGAGAGAGAGAGAGAGAGAGAGAGAGAGAGAAAATCAATTTATCTCAGTTGTGCGTCAGGGAAATATGAAGACTTTGTCAACCTTTCATCTATGCGTGCATAACACACACTTAAAAAATAGTTTCGAAATGATCATCAAGATACCTTATAAGACAGTATAATCCACAACCACATAAACGCATAAAAAATATAATAAAAATGATAACGGTCAATTTCATTGACAAAACCATGTAACGTTTACGGGATAAATTGACGCTTGCAAAAACGTATATTAACAAATGCTAGTCAATCTGAATCTCAACTGAAGAAATGACAACTGTTAATTAACCTTTTTGGTGGTGGTCTCTCAACAAAAGTCCTAAGCAAAATTTAACAAAACCTGACATCAAAAGTTCCAATTCAAGACAAAACCTGACATCAAAAGTTCCAATTTAAGACAAAACCTGACATCAAAAGTTCCAATTTAAGACAAAACCTGACATCAAAAGTTCCAATTTAAGACAAAACCTGACATCAAAAGTTCCAATTTAAGACAAAACCGACATCAAAAAGTTCCAATCAAGACAAAATGACATCAAAAGTTCCAATTTAAGACAAAAACTGATATCAAAAGTTCCAATTTAAGACAAAACCTGACATCAAAAGTTCCAATTTAAGACAAAACCTGACATCAAAAGTTCCAATTCAAGACAAAAACTGACACTTGAAACGAAATTTCATATGTTAATCTTAAAAGTAAGTTCTCCTGTTACAAAAATTAGTAGACGACCTAGCCCGAATGTTTATATTCACGGCAATTATTACCATAAAACTTCAAAGAATTACACGCTATAAATACACTAAGCTTACGGAAACTATTACGGCCTGCTCTAGAAGCAATAGCCCGTGCCCACACAAGGCTTTAAATCCTAAAAGCACCACCTAAGGTTACACAAGAAGAAGACGAAAAAAAAAAAAAAATAATCCTTCGGGTATGATCGAGAAGTAGGTGAACGTTCTCCTTGAGGATACAACCCTAAATGAGGTTGCGTTCGAATGGACGCGCTTTCTCGACGAGGCCACCAAATGAACGAACCCGCGAGTTTTCTCGGACGAATAAACAAGTCTCTGAAACCTCTAGGTGCAAGTTGAACTATTCTCTCACGTTTAGCGGGAGCTTGACAATTAGAACAACTGTAAAAAGTTGAAAATGGTGAAGCGCATTTTCTCTGTAGAAGCTAAAAAATGAATTTATATTTCAGTAATCACGAAGTCTTCGTGTTTGTCTTGAATAGTTTAAACACAGCCAATGTATAAAACCAAGTAAAACACATTCTTCGTGTTTGCCTTGAAAAGATGAGAAAAAGGCCAGTGCATAAAACCAAGTAAAATACATTCTTCGTGTTCGTTTTGAATAGTTAAAAAAAACAATTATATTAAATCAAGTAAAACACATTCTTCAGTTTTGTTTTGAATAATAAAAAAAATGTAATCAATAGTTAAGAAAGGCGCCAATGTATAAAACCAAGTAAAACACATTCTTCCGGTTTGTCGTGAATAGCATAAAAAACTGTATAAAACTAAGTTCAAGTGAATAAATATAAAACAGGAATTTCACACATTCACTAAGGCCTTCTTCAGCTGTAGACGACCTTAGTAAAGGTCGAAAGCTCCTATTTTACATTTAATCCCTTAAATTAAAATATTTTCAAGCTGTCCATATACCAATGGGATCCTTCTCATATCTCTCATCAATCAAAGGGAGGAGGTCATTGTGGTCCTGGGGGAGACCCACTACCGTTAAAACTCCAGTCATCTGTAAATCGTGCT
>NC_061093.1:21377805-21400305 GCF_015104395.2 Macrobrachium nipponense | reverse complement strand
AAACAAATAAAAAGAAAAAGTTATGATAAATGAAAATGTTAAACTGAACTTCATGAAACGTGGAAGTCAAATTTAGATCACGGGCAAATAGTGCTCAGTATAATCACATTGCATGATTCAAACGGCCTGTCTTCAGACGATGACGGGAACAAATGAAGCGCCGGATGGTGCCTGGTAATTTGATACTTCGAAACTATTTCTCTCTCTCTCTCTCTCTCTCTCTCTCTCTCTCTCTCTCTCTCTCTCTCATACACAGACAAGCACACATATAAACACGCACACCCTGATAGTGCTTGGCAATTTAATACTGCAACATATAATCTCTCTCTCTCTCTCTCTCTCTCTCTCTCTCTCATACACGAAAAAGAATGCACACACACATATCTTGATGGTACTGGGTATTTTAATACTTCAACAAAACAAAAACAAAACTCTCTCTCTCTCTCTCTCTCTCTCTCTCTCTCTCTCCTCTCTCATACACGTACAAGAATGCACTCACACATACCTTGATGGTGGTGAGTATTTTAATACTTAAAAAAAAAAACTCACTCTCTCTCTCTCATACACACACACACACACCCATGGTGCTTAGTAATTTAATACGTCAGAACAAATTTCTCTTCTCTCTCTCTCTCTCTCTCTCTCTCTCTCTCTCTCTCTCTCTCTCATACAAAAACATACACGCAAGCTCATGCTTATATTTTGATAGCACAGCCAAAGCTAAAGATAAGATAAAACAAATTCAATATAATGTATCATGCTTTGAGTCCGTAACAACTGATGTACACAAATCAAGTCTATTCAAGCAGGTTCTTTGAATCAGCACTCTCATATCTTATACTTTTCACTAGTTAATGTTTCAAGAAATTTTCCACCATTTATGCAACATGCCCACCGAAATACCGAGATTTAACTCGGTAATATGCGAGTAGTACACATCATGTATTCTCCCATAAATACATACAACACACATTCACATCTGCACCTATATCTAAAGATATATTTGATATCCAAATGCTAGCAGCAAACAGACTTCGAATTCTCGGTTGATCTAAGTTACTTGACAGCAGACGACACAAAATGACAGCCACATAAAACAACGAACAACCTTAACTTTCTCTTGAGACTTGGGGAAAGATATACGCCAACTTAATGAAAAAAGGTGGGGTTGGTTTTAGACGGTAGAATTAATCTAATTTGTCTAATCTGAAATCTGAACTGGCGTCACTCTAAGTTCAATCAATCAACAAGCAAGTTGCCTAGAATTGAAGGTTGTTTACGATAAAGGCCGGTTCACACGGCTCTCGTGAATCTAGAATCTTTCCGGTCCTATATGGCACCTATTTCCCACAACTTTTAACGACACGGTCAAGCGGGAATGGATTATCTCTATTTTCTCGGGAGAAGGTTAGCCATGGGTCGTACACAGTACGAGCGTGGGACTGTGTAAAGCCCAAGTCTTGAGCTCGAGAACATCGTGGAGCCGTTTCAAAGGTATCTCCCATCTACTACTACCACTACCACAAAAATTAGTATTGTTTTTGTTTAGCGCAAGACAGAAACTCTTACAAAGTGCCTAATGGGACACTGGAAGAGAACAAATGGTCACTTACTTTGCCAACAAGTTGGTTAAATACGATAAAAAGACTAAAGTACACTTACTCTTTGTACTGGGAACCGAATAAAGAATGATTTCAGCTTCACTAAGAAGCTTTTTTATTTACCGTCGACAAATGCGATTTCTATATAGATGCATAAGAAAAAAATCTCAATGTGCTTTTAAGAAAGATTAACGAATTCCTCGGTAAAGGAGAACAACAGTTCAGTTCTACTTGATCAGTTCTGCACTAGGTTACCCACGGGGCGACCCAAAGTCTCGGGAAATACGATTAAAAAATTGGATGTTTAAATGGGACGTGTGAACAAGGCAGGTTATTTTTTACCATCATAGGAAACTGGGAAAATCAACTGAAAGTCCCAGAAACCTTATCGAACGTAAGACCAAAACTGTTAACTTGTATAAATAATAAATAAACATATACAAAGAAATGAACGAATCACATATATCTATTTATGAGGGGGGTAGTACCGTCAGTGCACCTCATTCGGTGCATTGTAGGCATTACTTAAGGTTAAATGCAGCGTCCCTTCAGCCCCTAGCTGCTACTACTTTCATTCCTTTTACTGTACCTCCGTTCATATTCTCTTTCTTCCATCTTAGTGTCCACACTTTCCTCACAATTGATTCAAAGTGCAACTGCTTTGAGGTTTTCCTCCTATAACACCTTTCAAACCTTTTACTGACAATGTCCGTTTCATCGCTGAATGGCCTTAGTTGCCCCAGTGCTTGGCATAATGCCATAAATCTATATAAATCAAATCACTCATATATATATATATATATATATATATATATATATATATATATATATATATATATATATATATATAATATACATACATACATACATACATACATGGTATTTATCACACATACAGTATTTCAATTCCGCTCAATACGGTTAGTTCCAAGCGTATGATTTACGACATTTGTAAATTAAGAAAACATGCTGGAGGCGCCATTAAAATCAGAGATAACGTAGGCTATTCATAAATGGTAAAACTGTTTGAAACCAGACAACGTACAATCAAACCTCATTCACACAACGATTAAAACAGAATAGAATATAGAATTTTGGGCCAAAGGCCAAGCGCTGGGACCTATGAGGTCATTCAGCTTGTTATAAAAGAAACGGAAAGACAGTAAAAGTTTGAGGTGCAACAGGAATGGAAACGCTCGCAGTGTTTTTTGCCACTATGAACTGAAATCAAATGTTAGGAGAGGGTGGAGAGTAAGATCGGAGAAAGAGAATGTGTATTGGGGTACAGTAAAAGGACTGGAAGGGGTTGCAGCTAGAGGAAGACGAGGGGACGCTGCCAGGAATTTTAAGTAATGCCTACAGTGCGCCGCATAAAACCTCTAAGTAATTGCACTATTAATAAAATGTTAGGAGAGGGTGGAGAGTAAAATGGAAGAGAGAGAATATGAAAAGAGGTACAGTAAAAGGATTGAAAAAAGGGGTTGCAGCTAAAGGGCGAGGGGACGCTACCAGGAACTTTCAGTAATGCATACAGTTCGCCGCACAGGTACACTGACGACACTACCTCCCCTACTGAGCCGACAAAGATTGTCGCATGTGGACACACTGGAGTGTCACAGGGAGAAGAGTACAGCGTTAAAACCTCGACGATGAAACGCATCATTCGCCCCCAGGAGTTTTTTTCCCCCCCGAGTGTTCCTCGCCGTTAGACACTAAGGAAACGAGACAGTGTTATGCTACTTTCGCTTGAAGGCACGATTTTCAGTATTATCCCATTTGTAATAACAACACTTCGGTGACGCTTTTCACGACATATTATTATTATTATTCTTTTTTACAAGGGAAGACTTTGCTTCTTTCTTCAAAAAAATAAATGGTTTCTTTTTTCGTCATAAAAATAAATTGTAAGTCTTTGACCATAATGTTCTCAACTACAAATTGTCTAAATTCTCTCACTCTCTCACCCTAACACATATACACAAACACGAAAACTGTCTAAATTCTCCCTCTTTCCCCAAACACTTATACAGAAACACGAGAAAATCCCCCCCCCTCTCTCTCTCTCTCTCTCTCTCTCTCTCTAACAAAACATATACACGAGTGAATGAGCCGATGTACAAGAAGTGAGCATTATAAACAGTAATTACATACTTTCTATACAATGACTGTGCTAAATACACAATCTTGATAAATGTCTGTTCCTTCATAAAAGTCAGGCGCTAATGAGAGTAGGGCCAAAAGAGGAATTTGGAACCTAACTCAAGTGGCGAGGTAATCCCGTTTAATAAATCGGAACGTTAAATGGAAATGACCGTTAAACTTTCGTAGAGAGAGAGAGAGAGAGAGAGAAATAAGCCACCAGAAAGTTTTCTTAAAAAAGATAATCGGATAAGCGGACGGAATGGGGGACCATGTGTGCGAGTTCGTGTTGCCCCGAAGCCATAGGGAACGTTAGGAGAGAGAGAGAGAGAGAGAGAGAGAGAAGAGAGAGAGAGATTCTGCTTTTCACGTTCAATGTTTCGAGGAAGTAGTTAATCACGCTTGGCAGCGAAATGGCCAAGAGTGAAGTCCAGTTTAAAAAAAAATATTGTTGCAAGCTCAGCGTTGTTATTCCTTTACCGTTGCATTAACCCTTCTCTCTCTCTCTCTCTCTCTCTCTTTCATATTTGTTGTGATTGGAATCAAGAGTGACCACCAACAAGGTTTCAAAACTCAGCACGACATTCGCAGTAAAATAAACATTTATTTTTCATGTACACTTCATTATTAAAACATAAAATATGAATTCAATAATTTTTAAAATAATCCGATAAAATAAACACATGTGACGGCTAACTTCCCCCATGCAAATGATAACGCAATTATTGTCATTATAAATACTATAAATAGATAGACTACTACTATAATAACAAAACTAATGACGATAACGGTGTCGCTGATGATAGAAATGAAGAAAGTGATGATGTTATAAAAGTTGCACGTACTGACGGCCATAAGGAGAGTCTAGTTTGGTTATAATGACAGTTGCATCAAATTGTTGAGATTAATAAGGATGACCATGATCATTACTTGAAATACCGATGTTAAAATAAAGAGTTTTCTGTACTTTGCTCGATGTGACGTCAGAAGCGCAGTTTTGAAGTCACATCGAACAGAGTTCGTGGACGGGGCTTAAGCAAGGCCACCAAAACAGATCTATCCTACGGTGGTCTCGGTAGAATGCTGTATGAACCGCGGCTCACAGAAACTCTCAGCCGACCGTGGTGGCCCGTGTTGTTGCGTTGCCAGAAGCACGATCATGGCTAACTTTAAACTTGAATAAGATAAAGACTACCGAGGCCAGAGGGCTGCAATTTGGTATGTGTGATCATTGGAAGGTGGACGATTATCATGTAAATTTGCAGCCCTCTAGCCTCAGTAGTAGTTTTTAAGATCTGAGGGCGGACAGAAAAAGTACGGACAGACAAAGCCATCTCAATATATTTTCTTTTACAGAAAACTAAAAAGCGTAAGATTAAAACATGTATTTATGCAAGGGAGTGGGATGAATATAAAAGGCCCAACGAAAGTGTTTAATGGGAATTTCCTTTTAAAGTTACGGTTCATTATTTAAAAGGGTCGGAAATTCTCTTTAAAAACGTTCTCTTATTAGCCTGACTAATTAACACGCAGGCAGTTATCAGTAATGTATATCTATCACGGTTTTCGTACAGAAAGTAAATAAATATAATTTATAATGTTAACATTGGTATACCGGCCCCTTAACTCCATTTTTCGTTTCGTGTTGGTGTTGTGGTCACAGAGAGGAGATAGAAGAGATGAGAGAGAAGAGGAGAAGAGAGAGAGAGCGAGAGAGAGAGAAGGCCTTAAAGAACAATTTGTGATTGAAAATGTTATAATCATAATTTCAATTTGTAGTTTTGAAAAAGTTAATAAAATCTTCCAGTATAAAAAATAAGAAGAATAAAAAGAAAGAATAAGAAATAATGAAGGGTGACCGTATTGTTATCGTTGCGAATGGGATAATGGTGCAATTCGTGCCTGGAAGGGGGCGGAGGGGGGTGGGGGAGAAGCGTAGCAGCAACTGTCTTGTTTCCTTTAAGTGATCTAACGGTGATCAATGAGAGGGAAAGGGAAAGCGAAGAAGCCATTAAAAAAAAAAAAAGTCCTACGGTGAGTGCCGAGTTTTCTCATGTTTTTTTTTCTTATTTCTAGTTTTTATTTTTTATTTTTTTTTTTTTTTAGGGATGCCCTCTCCTCCCTCCCATTGACACTCCAGTGTCCACCCACTCCAAATCTTTGTCAGCTATTGAGAATTTTTTCTTTATTCTTCTAGTATCAAAAATGAATAAAAAGTGAATGAACACAATGACCGTGCACACGGCCACAATCACGGCAATAATATCCGGACGGCTCATTGATAAAAATGTCATTTTCACAGACAGCCAAATCCCGCAAAACTCCGTTTTTCCCAGCCAGATCGGGATCCGATTCACTGATTCTAAACTCGAAAGCACAGCATCCGGACTGAAACACATCATCCGGACTTGAAAACACAGCATCCGGACTTGAAAGCACAGCATCCGGACAGGATTGAAAGCACAACATCCGGACTTGAGAGCACTGTATCCGGACTCGAAAGCACAGTATCCGGACTTGGAAACAATAAATCCATAATTGAAACACAGTATGCGAACTGAAACGCCGCCTCCAGACTCGGAAACAATACATCCGGACTGAAACACGTCATCCGTGCTTGAAAACACAGCATCCGGACTGAGACGCTGTGTCAGGTCTTGGAACAGACTAACCTACTGATGACATAAAAACTAATTAAATAAGCAAATAAATAAATAAAGCCAAATAAAATAAAATCCTATAGCATTTAAACATTTAACAGTGGAAATAAAAAATAAATACCCAGCACGGAATTTCTCCATCGAATTTCATTTGTAGTCTCAAAAAAGATCATCGTTCCTGTGAATGCAGCACTGTCCAAAATTCCGATTATATGCATTCTTCGTGTGATTATAACGGAAAATTAGTCGCTATCTTGACAACGAAGGAAAAACTGAGACATGCATTCTTCTCCAACAAAACTCATAACAGCCTCTAATAACTGTTTGCTGATTCAGGGATCAAAATATCATTGATTAATAACAAATTTCCTTAAAGTTCAATTTCTTGAGCAGAGACATTGCTACGAAACCTACTGTTGCGATCTCAGTAAAGAGACGTTCATGTTCGCAGTTGTACGCAAAACAGGAAGTGCTTAATGATGTGCAAACGTGAGTCTCAATTCACTGTTTGTTTATTTCCCTTGTTTTTTCGTGTTCTTTCACTTATACAGTTTATTCTTTGCATTTTTGAGCTACTTGGCTGCTACGCTAATTGTAACCCTTTGGCTCTGGTAGCATTCTGCTTTGCCAACTACGGTGGGCACGCCTTAATAATAATAATAATAATAAGTAAATAATAATAATAATAATCTAATAAATAATAATAATTAATAATCGAAAATACTTACTTAGGAAGCAGACCTCTCTCAAGCATACTTTCTTAAAAGTTTAATGGCTACTTCAGCAGCCTTATACTTGTAGAGATTCGTTCTCTATTTTCCGAATAGCGGCTTTTTCCGTGCTACTTGAGAAGGCTAGTAGATTGGCGCCTAATACGAGGTCATGAGTTCAAATACAAGTTCTAAATTGGTGTATCTATTTGAATTTTAACAGATAAACACTATGATACCATAGTTAATCAAACGTCATTAAAGCGGATATATTATATATATGTCTCTCTCTCTTCTCTCGTCTCTTTTTCTTTTTTTCTTCTTCTTGAAGCAAGCGAGCTTTCGTTCTGGAGCTGCCACAGACTCCTCCGGGCTAGGGGAAGCTGATGGGTGGACCTGATCTTGAAAGCGGCGTGTCCGTCCTCGTTTCTATTTGGAGTTCGACCAGCAGGGGTTCTGCCCCATGCCTGATTCTACTATTGGGCTGGTGGGCGGTAGGTCTTCGTTTTCATTGGTGGCGTTGAACCCGGGGTCTCAAGCCACTTTCCACGCGTTGATGTGCGATGCTGTAAGTCCTGCAGCCGGCCTATACCCTCCTTAGGGGCGCGGTTACGTCGATGGGCGTTTTCGTCTACGCTGCCGGGACGTCACGGCTAACTTGCTTATGGTTGGCTGCAGGAGTAATCGTCGGTTCGGGGGCTTTTTGTTCTTGTTCCGTGGAGTTGTCGTGCTCGGTGGTGTCATTGTTGGGTGGAAGTCTTTCTCATGTAACTCGTAGGGACGGAGAAATTCTTCTGCGTTCGTATTTAGAATGAGGTTTCACTTGCTGGATGAGAAGCGCCTCCAGCAGGCGTAAAACCGACGGGCATCAGGGGGCCACTTCCCAAATGATCTTCGTGTTTTGGATTGATCACCATCCCGGGAGATGGCCTTTCTGATGTTTGGCGTGCGTGCGGTGATTCTTGATAGCCCCCTCTTGCAGAGAAGTCCGTACAGCCCTAGGAAATGGTACGGTAGTTGGTGAGAGCCCCGCAAGCCCCGCCCCCAGGTAATAATGATCAAGCTGTATTAAAATAAAGCCTTTCAATGAGTTCTTTCCATTACCGGTGAAGAACGAGGACTCAGGTTAATAAAATTATTTCTGAAAATTGTATCCCCGACCGACGACACCAAAAATATCGACCTAAATTATCTACTAAAGAACAATCGGAGGACGCGGCGACCTTATTATGAAAATAATTTCCCCTCTCCACAGGTTACGAGACCCCCCTGAAGCAAGACGCATGTGGTGTACCAATATACATGCCCATTCCGCGGTTTTGCAGCGGCGACCTAACGTTGGTATGGGACCTACCAGGCTCCCTGTCGAAGAGACTCTCCTGCCACGCCCAAAGGGGAGGGGGGCCTATCAGGAATCCATGCACGACACCAAACATCAAGAGGCCATCTCCCGGTGATGTGATCATCCAAAACACCGAAGGATCATTGGGAAGGCCCCTGATGCCCGTCGGTTTTTTTTTTTTTTTTTAAACCCGTCCTGCTGGATGGCTCTTCTCACTCCAGCAAGGGTGAAACCTATTCTAAATACGACGCATGGAAGAATTTCTCCTTCCCTACGAGTATGAGAAGGGAACCTGCCACCAAACAATGACCACCACCGAGCACGACAAAACTACCACGGAAGACAACGCCCCCGAACGAGATAACTCCTGCAGCCAAAAACCATAATCAAGTTAGCCGTGACGTCCCCGCAGGTGCGGAGCGAAAACGCCCATCGACGTAAACCCGCGCCCCTAAGGATGTCTAGGAGCGCTGTCAGGTACTTACAGCATCGCAACCTATCAACGCGTGGAAAGTGGCTTGAGACCCGGTTTTCAAGCCACCAATGAAAATGAAGACCTACCGCCACCAGCCAATAGGTAGGATCAGCATGGGGCAGAAACCCCCTGCTGTCGACTCCAAATATAAATAAAAACGAGGGACGGGACCCTCCTTCTTTGAAGATCAGATCCACCCTCAGCTTCCCAGCCCGAGGATTTGTCTGGCAGCTTCCCAGACGAAAGCTCGCCTTGCTTCAAGGAAAAGAAAAGAAGAGAGAGAGAGGAGAGAGGAGAAGAGACATAATATATATTATCCGTTAATGACTTTGAAATCAACTATGGTAATCATAGTTTATCTGTAAAATTCAAAATATATACACCAATTTGTAGACTGTATTTGAGCATGGACCTCTCTAGGGCGCTCTACTAGGCCTTTGTCTAAGTAGCCCACGGAAAAAGCCGCTGTTCGGAAAAATAGAGAAGAATCTCTAACGAAGTGTTAATGGCTGCTGAAGTAGCCATTAACTTTTAATAAAATAATAATAATAATAATAATAATAATAATAATAATAATAATAAGGTGTAAACTGGAAGCAAACCCGTCTTTTAAACATGTTTTTAATTAAAAGTAATTGCTGCCTTGCAGCTGCCAGTAATCTTATATAGGGTTCTTCTTTAATCAGGCAAAATAGTGTAGAAGAAACATATATACAAATAATGCAGCTGGGAGGCAGCAATTACTTTTTAATAAGAAAGAAGTTTTCTTCCCCCTGGGGGGGTCGTGTTTCTGGCATTTTTAGTGCCACAAATACCAATAATAATAATAAATAATAAAATTATAAAATTAAATAAGAAACGCCTTCGACATGATACCACACACATGGCTAATAAATAAGGCCTGAAAAAACATATGGGGTGCAGAGGAAAAACACCATCAGCTTCCTCAAAATACAATGCGCAACTGGGGAATACAATACTTACAAACTCTGAATAAGGACTAGCAGGAGGGTTAATTATCATGGAGAGGGTGGATCTTCCAGGGTCGACTCACTTGTCCCACTACTCTTCGTAGTAGCCTATGATTACCCATGACAAAGTACTACGAAAAGATGGATGGCCGGGTACCCAACTCAAGGAAAAGAGGCAACAGAATCAAACCATCTGAATGTTCATGGAACGACATCAATCTGTATGGTTAACGAGCATCAAGGTAAATAGATACCCTAATCCATACTGTAAGGATTGATATGGTGGGGACATCAGGATTGGTAGTTTGGAATAGAAAAATGTGCCCTTAGTCAAACATATAAAAGGGCAAAGTAACGATAACACTGAATGGATAATAAAGACTCAAAAAAAAAACAAAAATTGGGACAAGATGGGAAGCAACTCAAACACATTAGATGAGAACAGGATACTAAATAACCTAGGGCGAATTAATGGAAGGTGGGTGGAATTAAAATAAAACCTCCAAAAGAGATGAATGGACACGATCAGGAAACGAAGAAATATATGCAGAAACTCAAGGCGATACTCAAGTCAAAACTCAACCCGCCGGAAAATATGATAAAAAGCCATAAACACATGGGCAGTGCCAGTTAATCAGATACAGCCGCAGGAATAGTGGAATGGACGAAGGCAGAACCCTCCGCAGCATAGGATCAAGAAAAACCAGGAAACATATGACAAATCACCCAAAGCCACTACACCCAAGAGCTAAATTACGGACAGACTTATACATAAGCACGAAAGAAAGGGAGGGAGAGGAATACTAAGTTTATAGAGGACTGTGCGTCAACATTCGAAAACAGAGCACTGGGGAAGCAATATCTGAAAACCAGTGAAGACGAGTGGGCTAAATAGTTGCATGGGAAGAAGGGACTAATAAACGTAGACGAAGACCCAAATAAATATAGAGACAGGAGAATGTCAGGACAAACAGAATGACTTGCAAACAAAGCGCGCAAACACAAAGAAAGGAAAGTGGCGAAAAAAGAACCAAACCGCAATGCACGGACAATACATGAAGACCAGACTAAAGAACTAGCCAGCGATGGACACATGGCAATCGGCTACAGAGGGGTAGAGCTAAAGAAGGTGAAACTGAAGGAATGCATAAACAAGCGCCACCAAGATCAGGCCCTAAAAGAACCAGTATAGGTTCAAAGAATGAATGACGGAAATAAAACATCTCTCCCATATGTAGGAAGTGCCAATACGAAAAATGAAACCATAAACCACAATAGCAAGCGAATGCCCGGCACTTGCACAGAACGTCAGTACAAAAAGAGGCCTATGATTCAGTGGCAAAAGACCCTCCATACTCGGAGCCTGTGCAAGAAACATCAGCTACCTTTGCAGTTAACGTGGTACGAGCCACCAACCTTGAGGAAGTGATAGAAAACGATCACGCCCAAAGATCCTCCTGGGACTAGGTGGTCCAGGACGGATAGGGTGATACATGCAAACAAGACCAAGACGTGACCTGTTGATTGACAAAATCAAGAACAAAGTCTCACTCATTGATGTCGACAATACCATGGGATGAACAGAGTTTATGAAGAGAAAGAGAGGAAAAAAAGGGAAAAATGGGATAACGTATCAAGATCTGAAAATAGAAATAAGAAGGATATGGATTAGCCAGTGGAAATCGTACCCATAATCATAGGCGCACTCGGGTGAAGATCCCAAGATCCCTGAAAAGGCAATCTAGAAAAACTAGCGGCTGAAGTTAGCTCCAGGGTACTTCATGCAAGAAGAGTGTGATCTCGAAACAGGCACACCTATAGTAAGGAGAGTGATGGACTCCTAAGGGAAGTGCAGGATGCAACCCGGAACCCCCACTCATTAAATACCACCCAGTCGAAATTGGAGGGACTTGTAATAGAGCAAAAAAAAAAAAAAAAAAAAAAAAAAAAAAAATCAATAATAATAATAATTTGAGAATCATTTTACGATGGTATAGTTCCTCTGTACAATCTACTTGGCATCAAACAACACAGGCTTACATTAGTTACGTTATATGCAAAACACAACTACGAGTTCATTGGGACCGGGCAAACAGAAAAGAACTCGCACCTCTAATCGTCAATGAGAGTATTAAATGAATCTTTGAGCGTAATTGCGAAATCAACCCCACCACCGGTTGGATTAATTTTGTGCGAGTTAGTTCAACTCTGAATGAGTGAATTACCAAAGATGAAACAGGGACTGACAAATTCCCGAACTTCCTTTTCTTTGGTAATTTCTTTCTTTACCTCCAGGCGGCTTATAGTATATGCTATCTATATATATAATTATATTAAATATAGTATATAATAATAGATTTAATATATAATTATATATTATATAATAATATTATTATACATACATACATATATATCTATATATATATATAAATATATATTTTTTATAAATATATTATATAGTATATAGAAGAGAGAGAGGACGAGAGACGAGAGG
Organism: Macrobrachium nipponense; assembly: GCF_015104395.2. Classification (NCBI taxonomy): domain Eukaryota; kingdom Metazoa; phylum Arthropoda; class Malacostraca; order Decapoda; family Palaemonidae; genus Macrobrachium; species Macrobrachium nipponense. The sequence goes on along the minus strand of NC_061093.1, from coordinate 21,387,913 downwards.
AGAGAGATGAGAGAAGAGGAGACGAGATGAGAGAGAGAATGATAGCCTGTTAACTCGAACATTTTGCAATAATCTAAAAAAAACCACGTTACAAGTAGGAAAGCAATATTTCCTTCGCTTTTTATGTCCTAGAACTATTTAAAAAAAAAGTCTCAAAGCACGACCCACAATACTTGCGGTGTCTTTCCAATAATTCAATGTGGGGTTTTGGGTTTCCTTGGGTCTGCTCCTGGGGGTAAAAAAGGTAAAAAAAAAAAAAAAAAAAAAACCAGGACGAGGCTTCTTCTGGTAAAAAAAAATTCAAGCCAAAATGGGAATAAATTTGTTTGGCCACGGTAGAACAGCTGCCCTCCCTGTCGCGGTTGAGGAATCCTCGAGTCTCCACTTGGGTAAACGCTATTAGGTACTCCGGACTTCCTTTACCGCACGATGGCGCCCACGAGTCATCAAACGCTAAATAAAAAACAAAGGTCCAGAGTCATACAAACGCATAAATAACTATTTAAAAAATAAATAAATTAAAAATCGTTATCATAATAATTACTAAAGGTTAACCATAAAAACAATAATTATAAGTTGAGTTACCTGGCAAAAAACAAATAAAAAAATGTCAAGAACTAAATAAATGAATTGAACTATATAAAATTAAGGTAAAAAGGATTCGTTATAATTAATGGTTACGCAAGCAAACAACAAAAACAAGTTATTGTTATAAACTGACATGAAATTAAACAAGGTCATAATATTAATCAAAGAAGAAGAAAATATTGACAATGGATGGAATCACAGTAAAAACAAATAATAAGTAATAGACTTCCAAAAATAATAAACAGCCCTTTATAGACCCCTTTCGAAAACTGCGCCAAAAATCAGAATGCGGGAATCATTGAACAAAGTCTTTCACTATAAAATGGCTCCGACCAAAGTACTTACTGGGAGAACAGTGATAAGGCTTAAAAAGAATCCACCACTGGTCAATTGGACAATTACTCTTTCTCTCGATCTAACAGAAATTGGCCAGTTGCAGCAAAAATTGGTATCGTTTTCAAACATTCCTTTTGAACAGAGAGTAAGACGTTTAGATTCGCAGATTTCAACAGGAAAAGTAGCACTTAACTGGCGTTCCATTACGTAATAATAATTTTCTTTTTAAACTTTTGAATAATTCATGGGGAAGAATGTCCAGACGCTGACAAATTTTTTTCTACAATAATTTTATTTTCGTAAAGTAAACAAAAACGTAATTCGTTTAAGTTTATGCGGTTCATTTCAAGAGCCACATGAAACGAAACAATAATAATAAATCAGGAAAAGTCTTAACGAATTATCTTTGGGCATTTTAAAAACAAAAACACTATGAAGGGGTGTCACTCAGATAAAAAGTAGGGAATCCGGTGGATAGATTTTTATCACGTCATTCTTTAGGATGGTTTTTTTATGATCACTGATCCGGTTCAGCTGGGGGCGGGCTCTTGTATACCCTTTAAAAACCTCAAATTCTTCAATGAAAGGTTGTGCTATCTAAAAGCTAGGGAATTCCTTCTTATTGCTTTAGTGTTGGCCAGAGTTCTAGTTTGTCTACGGGAAATCAACACCCATGTTTGCTTCCTCTCTTAAACTTTGCTCCCCGATATATTTGATTAAGCTAATAAGGAAGGTACCGTTGACTCGGGTTCCAGAAGCAGTAAGTAACGTCCACTGTGTTGGGACTTGACTGTCCTCCACCTGCTCTTACATTACTTCTGGATTTTTTTCGTAGGTACGGTTACATTGGATAAACAACAGAAAAAAAGTTACTTTAAATAACATTCTAGGAAAAAGAAAAATTTTCATTAAGACCCCATACCTTTTATGCCTGCTTATTTCTTAAGAAAAAAAGAATCCAGAATGGCTATAGAGAATATTGGCACAAGTGTAAAATTCTAATTAACTTGTATATCTCGTACCCTGGGAAAATAGGGAAAAATTTGAAAGGTAAAAATTCATTCAACGGTATGGTTATTCCTTTTATGGGAAAGGAATAAGAAGCATTGCTACTTCTAGGAGGCTGCTGCAGTGGCGCAGCAGGGACATTTTGAACTTCATTCCAGAATCATGCCCCTCCTACTTATATCCTCTAAGCGGTTTATTTTCTGAAAATAGGACTGAAGTACCAACCAAAGAAACAAAAACCACTGTACCCTCCCGCGCTGATTGTAAGAGCTAATATAATGGACAAATCATATAATGGGCTATTGGATCCTTAAAACACGCCCATGTCATCTATCATTTTCCTCTACGGCCAAACAATAGAAAAATGGAATAGAAAAATCGCCTTAGTCAACATTTATAAAGGTGCCCAAAGTAACGAGAACTGACGCGGATAAAGCTACAAAGCATGGGAGCAAACATTCAAACACATAGATGAGACAGGATACAAAATAGCCTGGGAATAATGGTGAAGGAGGGGATATAAGACACCAATGAGATGAATGGAGACATGATCAGGAAAGAATATATGCATAGACTCAAGGGCGATACTCAAGGTCAAAAACTCAACTGCCGGAAAATATGATAAAACAGCCATAAAACACATGGGGCAGTTGCCAGTAATCAGATTACATCGCAGGAATAGTGGAATGGACGAAGGCAAAGAATCCGCAGGCATAGATCCAGAAAAACCAGGAAAAACATATGGACAATTACACAAAGCATATACCCAAGAGCAAATACGGACAGACTATACATAACACGAAAGAAAGGAGGGAGAGGAGGACTATCTAAGTATATAGAGGACTGCGTTCAACATCGGAAAACATAGCATGTGGGGCAAGAATATTTCTGAAAAACCAGTGAAGACGAGTGGCTAAAAAGAGTGCATCGGGAAGAATAGGACTAATAAAGTAAGTAACGAAGACCCAGGAAATATACAAGAGACAGGGAAGAATTGACAGACAGGAAACCAGAGGGACTGGCAACAACAAACCAATGCACGGACAATACATGAGGACAGGACTAAAGAACTAGCCAGCGATGACCCACCATGGCAATGTGGCTACAGAGGGGAGAGCTAAATCGAAGGAAACTGAAGGAATGATAACAGCGGCACAAGATCAGGTCCCTAAGAAAAACCCAGGTATGTTTCAAAGAACACGATAGACCCCCCCCCGGAAATAAACAATCTCTCCCATATGTAGGAAGTGCAATAACGAAAAAATTGAAACCACCATAAAAAACCACCATAAAACAGCGAATGCCCGGCACTGTGCAACAAGAACCAGTATAAAAAGAGGCATGATTCAGTGGCAAAAAAGGACCCTCCACTGGTAGCCTGTTGCAAGAAACATCAGCTACCCTTGCAGTTAATAAGGTGGGTATACGAGCACCAACCTGAGGGAGTGATTAGAAAAACGATCACGCAAAAGATCCTCTGGGACTATGGTAATCAGGACGGATTAGGGTGAAATACGTGCAAACAGGACCAGACGTGACGTTGATTGACAAACGTCAAGAACAAAGTATCACTCATTGATGTTCGCAATACCATGGGACACCATAGTTGAAGGAGAAAAGGGGGAAAAAATTAGGGAAAAATTAAGGCTAATATCAAGATCTGAAAATAGAAATAAGAAGGGATATGGGATATGGCCAGATGGAAATCGTTACCCTCAATAATCATAGGAGCACTTTAGCACTAATCCCAAAGATCCCTGAAAAGGAATCTAAAAAAGAAAAACTAGGAGGCTGAAGTAAGCTCCAATACTCATGCAGAAGAGTTATGATCTAAAGAAACGGCCACACATAGTAAGGAGAGTGATGGACTCCTAATGGAGGACAGGATGCAACCCGGAACCACCACACTATAAATTACCCACCCAGGTCCCCCCCCCCTGAATTGGAAGACTGTTAGAGCCAAAAAAAAAAAAAAAAAAAAAAAAAAAAAAATAACTAATAATAATAATAATTTGAGAATCATTTACGAATGGTATATTCTCTGCTACAATCTACTTTGCATTCACAAACACAAGGCCTTGACATGCAGTTATACATTATATGCAAAAACACACATATACGCTGTCATTGGGACGGCAAACAGAAAAACTCGCACCCCCTCTAATCTTCAATGAGCAGCATTAAATGAATTTTCCTTGAGGCCGGTATTGCGAAATCACCCCCCCACCAGTTTTGGATTAATCTGTGCGAGTTGTTCAAACTCCAATGAGTGAATTACCAAAGATGACAGATTGACAAATCCACGAACTTCCGGTTTTGGTAATTTCTTTACCTCGGAGGCAACATCTTTGATATCTCACGCGTCGGAATATCTATATATATATATATATATATATATATATATATATATATATATATATATATATATATATATATATATATATAACCCCCTCTTTCCATCTTTAGATATATAGATATAGTATATATATATATATATAGTATATATATATAGTATATAATATATATATATAGTATATATATATATATATATATATATATATATAATATATTATATATATATAGATATATATATATAATAGATATATATATATATATAGATTATATATATATATATATAGATAATATATTATATATAGATATATATATATATATATATTATATATATATTATATTATATATTATGTATATATATTATATATATTATTATATATATAGTTATATATTATATAGATATATATATATATATATAATAGAGATATATATATTAGTTTATATATATATATATATATATATAGAGTACATATATATACTATATATATACATACTGCATACATCTATAAACTACATATATATATAGTACTAAACAAGGGAAAGCAATATTTCCTTCGCTTTTTATTTCCTCCAACTATAACTTGATAAAAACTCACAACACGCACAACATTGCTGTCTTTCACAATACAATATGGTGTTCTTGGGTCCACTCTGGGGGTAAAAAAAAAAAAAAAAACCAGGACGAGGCTTCTCTGGTAAAAAAAAAATTCAAGCAAAATGGGAGAAATTTGTTTGCACGGAGAACAGCTCCCTGTCGCGGTTAGAATCTCGAGTCTCACTTGGGAAACGCTATTGGTACTCGACTTTCCTTTACGCAGATGGCGCCACAGTCATCAAACGCTAAATAAAAAACAAAGGCCAGAGTCATCAAACGATAAATAATATTTAAAAAATAAATAAATTAAAAATCGTTATCATAATAATTACTAAAGTTAACCATAACAATAATTATAGTATTACCTGGCAAAAAATAAAAAATGTAAGACAAATAAATGAATGAATAAATAAAATAAAAAAGTAAAAAGACAAATAAATGAATAAATAATAAAATAAAAAAATAAAAAAAAGTAAAAGCAAATATGAATGAATCAAAATAAACTAAAAAAGTAAAAGACAAATAAATGAATGAATATATAAATAAGTAAAAAGGATTCGTTATAATAATGGTTACGCAAGCAAACAACAAAAACAAGTTATTGTATAAACTGACTTGAAAATTAAACAAGTCATAATATTATTCACAAGACAAAATATGACAATGATGAATCACAGTACAATAATAGTAATAGCTTCAAAAATGATAAACAGCCTTTATAGACCCTTTCGAAAACTGCGCCAAAAATCAGAATGCGGGAATCATGAACAAATCTTTCACTATAAAATGCTCCACAAAACTTACTGGAGAACAGTGATAAGGCTTAAAAAGAATCCACACTGTCAATTGACAATTACTTTCTCTCGATCTAACAGAAAATTGTCAGTGTAGCAAAAATTGGTACATTTTCAACATTCCTTTTGAACAGAGAGTAAGACGTTAGATTCAAGATTCAACAGGAAAAGTAGCACTTACTGGCGTTCCATTACAAATATATCACCTTTTTTTTCGTTAATAATTCATGGAATGTCAGACGCTGACAAATTTTTTCTACAATATATTTTCGTTAAGTAAACGTAATTCGTTAAGTTTATGCGTGTCATTCAAGAGCATATGACGAAAATAATATAATCACAAAACTCTTAACGAATTATCTTTGCATTTAAAACAAACACTATGAAGGTGTCACGCAGAGAAAAGTGGGGATCCGGTGGATAGATTTATTCACGTCATTCTTTAGATGTTTTTATGATCACTGATCCGGTCAGCTGACGGGCTCTGTATCCCTTAAAAACCTCAAATTCTTCAATGAAGTTGTGCTAGCTAAAAGCCTATGGAATTCTCTTATTGCTTTAGTGTTGCCAGAGTTCTATTTGTCTACGGGAAATCACACCCATGTTTGCATCCTCTCATAACTTTGCCCCTGTATATGATTAAGCATAATGGAGGTACCTTGACTCGGGTTCCAGAACAGTAAGTAACGTCACTGTGTTGGGACTTGCTGTCTCCACCTACTCTTACATTACTCTGATTTTCGTAGGTACGGTTACATTGATAACAACAGAAAAAAAGTACTTTAATACATTCTATGAAAAAGTTTCATTAACCACATACCTTTTATGCCTGCTTATTCTTAAGAAAAATCCAGAATGGCAATAGAGAATTGCACAAGTGAAAATCTAATTAACTTGATATATCTCGTAACCTGGAAAAGGAATTTGAAAGGAAAATTCATTCAACGGTGGTTATTCCTTTTATGAGGAAAGAAGCATTGCTACTAGAGGCTGCAGTGTCACAGCAGGGACATTTGAACTTTCATTCCAGAATCATTGCTCCTACTTAATATCCCAAAACGTAAACCTATCTTCCAAGCGGTTATTTATTATAGACTGAAGTCCACCAAAGAACAAAAACACTGTACCTCCGCGCTGATTGTAGAGCTAATATAATGACAAATCATATATGGGCGTGATCCTTAAACACGCCCATGTCATCATCATTTTCCTCTACGGCAAACAAGGAGAAACGACGCTTCTTCCATCAACACTGAAATCCAAGTAGGGTTTCCAACAATAAGAAACAACCAGCCAAGTATAATAAATTTCATTAAGGAAAATTAACTCTAATATAAAAAAAATTCCCTTCTTTTCATTTGTTAATTAATTCCTGAATATGGGCACAAACAGCGATAAAAAAGCACATCACTAAAAAACACATTCACAGAATCACTAAGGCACATACGCATGTCTTGAACACCCATCTGTTTGAAGAGTTTGCGGTTAGAGAATTCACGTTGTCAAATTCACGGTCGTCAATCAAGCATCAATTTTCCGTTGTGGCTTTGTCCGTTGGGTGGCGGTTTTTTCTTATGCACCCCTTCTCTCTCTCTCTCTCTCTCTCTCTCTCTCTCTCTCTCTCTCTCTCTCTCTCTCTCTGAGTTACTCCTTGATTTCTTTCCCATCTTTATAGTTCTTTGAAATCATATATATATATTATATTATATCTATATATATATATATGATATATATATATATATATATATATATATATATATATATATATATGAACAATACCCTACGATGCTAACTGATGCAATTTCAATGTTTACAGCATCGTTACATAAACTAACAGTAAGAAATACAGTCATTATTCATGCATGCAAAATCAAAAACTTTGTCCCTACTTTTTCAACAATCAGTTAAATATATTATCCAATTACCGACTGCACAGTAGCCTACTACAACAATGCCGTGTATGCTAGTGAAAATGTATCCTACATGATACAATTAACACCTTCAAGGTATTAAATTTCCCTGGTTTCAATGACCTCACCAGGTGTAACAACAAAAACTTCATAATCACTTATTTAACTTTATTCCGCTTGAATAAACAGACCTTCCAATCATTACACAAATATGCTAGTATATATATATATATATATATATTATATATATATATATATATATATATATATTATGTATATATGTATATATATAAAGTAGTTTAGATAAATAAATAGATAGATAGATAGATAGTATTTCTAATAGATACCATCCAGTTTCAATGAGGTCCTGATAGTATTGTACTAATGCACAGGACAGCTTTATAATGATAAAGGTAATATATAAACAGATAGATATAAACGAATGGTATTACACGTATATACACATTATACCTCACTATAACGAAAGTGCACATATGAAAGTAGGTGTGTGCGTAAACAAAGGCATGGGGTACACAAAAGGCTGGAGGTAAACATAAGAGAATTGGGGAAGGGGGGGTGGGGGTTGTAGAGTCGTCGACCCTTTGGAGACCTTCTCAAAAGGTGGAGGTTCCTGAAGGAGGAGGAGGAGGAGGGTAAGGGGAGCAGGAGGAGGAGGAGTAAGGGGAGCAGGAATAGGAGGAGGAGGAGGAGGAGGAGGATTGTAACTTCGTTCGCTCATACAAACCCATACAGTTGCTAGAAGGGTTAATGATAGGCGATATTCGTGTAGTGATTGTTGTTGGAAATACGTAACACCCCACTCACATGAAAAGAACTTAAATGAGATTATATATATATATTATATAATATATATATATATATATATATATATTTATATATATATATAGATATATATATACAGACAGTGTGTGTGTGTGTGTGTGTGTGTGTGAGAGAGAGAGAGAGAGAGAGAGAGAGAGAGAGAGATAGAGAGAGGAGAGATCATAAATATTTCCAATGTGCAAAAATGGTCAATAACATCAGGTTTACGGCAATATAAAAACATAAATCAAACCTTCAGATAAAATCCTCTTCTCCACATCGTTGGAGCTGTTTCATCTTGCAGTAACCCCGATTTAATGACCAAAAATACAATCATACGCGCAATAACATAAAGGATTCAGCTATTTTCCAGTACTACAAAGACTCCTGAACGAAAACTAATAGCAGCCCGGAAAACCTAATAAAAGAATTCTCACGTCATAGAACGAAACAATAGCCTAAGAGCCATAACAAACAAAAACAATAGGCATCAAGAGAATTCCACATCACTTCCTTCCTTAAAATGCCTTATTTGGGAAAGTTTAAGAGTGAACTACTATAAAAATGATTCTGGGTTCTCTGTAAACCAATCAATCAGTGCGCGCTCTCTCTCTCTCTCTCTCTCTCTCTCTCTCTCTCTCTCTCTCCTCTCTCTCTCATGGAAAATACCGAAAAGCTTCTTAAGCATGAAAATATGTTTAAAACTCTCAATTTTAACAGAGTCCACGAAGAACAGGGAGAGTGAATAATATAAACGAATGCAGCACAAAACACAACCTTGGATGATATGTGTGTGTGTGTGTGTGTGTGTGCACGCTCACACACACACACGCGTGCGCATTTCGGGGAAGTGAGGAAGAAGTCAAGAGCGAGGAAGGATCTGGAGCCATAAAAACCGACAACAACGGGAGCTTCTGCTCTACTCCGTTCCTCTTGAACTTCCGGGTATGTACTGTAGTGGCGATTGTCAGAAACAATGGAGATTCCTGCGAAGTTTAGGGCACATCAAACTTCGCCCCCCCCCCCCCCCCCCCCCCCACACAACACACACGGTTCTATAGCAAAGGACTACGGGCTTTGAAATCTTTAACAGTTTGGTTTTACTTTGTGAGAAATTTCAAAGTTCTCGGTCCTCACGAACGAGAGAGAGAGAGAGAGAGAGAAAACCCATGTATTTTCTTGCTTTTCATTAATGTTTCCAATCGGTACCGGGCACTACCTGCTATTACTAGTAGTAGTTGTTGTTACTATCATAAACTAAGGAAAACTATTGCATTTAATACCATATGCAATAAATTTAGCACAATACATTTTTTAACACTAAACATTTACGTTTGTATGGATTTTTTTTTTAAGCACGAATTTTAAGTTTTTTGAAAAGTTTAATATGCCACACGGTTCCAAACATAACGGAGAGAGAGAGAGGAGAGAGAGAGAGAGAGAGAGAGAGAGAGAGAGAGAGAGAGAGAAGAGAGAGATTATTCAACACTGCAGAGCATTGGCACAACCAAATAACTCTTTATTATTTTCATGGTCATGAACGTTTTAGGAGAATAATTATTATATGGAGTTTGAATGATAAATCCGAAGGCGATTTATTTTCAGATTAAATTTCAGCCTCTTTACTACATGCAATATGTTGAAGGTTACAAATCATTCTCAATTATTGAAAAAATAAATATTCAGTTTCATTGAAGGAAAAA
>NC_061093.1:21335305-21372805 GCF_015104395.2 Macrobrachium nipponense | reverse complement strand
ACGTCCAATTCGTGCTACACTTACGACCGTTTAATCGACCCGAAATATTTCCTTACACGTGAACGTCCACTAACGTTCCAGCATTAACGTCCCTGCCTACCTGAACGTTACGCACTTGTACAAATCATAAAAAGACCACAAAGACGGGAACTGACATAACCCTTTTCTTCCCCAGTAAGTGGAGCTATAAACTATTCTCACGTTTTAACTAACTGTGCAGATGGTAAAGGAATGGAGCGTTCTCTCTCTCTCTCTCTCTCTCTCTCTCTCTCTCTCTCTCTCTCATGAAAACGATGATCGAGGAATGAGAAGTGCTCTCTCTCTCAAGAAAATGGTGGTCGAGGAATGAGAAGTGCTCTCTCTCTCGTCTCTCGTCTCCGGTCTCTCTCCTTTCTCTCTCTCTCTCTCTTCCTTATATAAAAAAAAACACTTGTAATGGCAGACCTTATTTAGCTTGTGGCCGTAAGTGCTTAACAATTTTCTCTGAACAGGGTTTTATTGCCGTTTCCCTTTGTTCTTTCAAATGCGGAACGCATCAGTTCTACAAAACAATAAACTTAAATTTAATATACGTAAATACACGAATCAACGGAGTCCACGTAAAAAGGTATTCTGAACATACCCTCAAACTCTGAATTGGAGCTGGACGCACAATAAATGGGCACCTGGGCATCACCTCCAGCAGTGGTTCTCAACCTGGGGGGCGTCAGGAATTTCCAGGGGTGGCGCAACCCTAGACGTAAAAAGGAATTCTGAATATCCTCAAACTCTGAAATTGGAGCTGAACGCGCAATAAATGGGCACCAGGCATCACACCAGCAGTGGTTGGGGGTTCTCAACCTGGGGGGCGTCAGGAATTTCCAGGGGTGGCGCAACCCCTAGAAAAAAAACCCGTAAAATTCTCTATTTATATTCGTTATTCTCTTCAGAAGAGTGAGGAGCTAATATTCAGAAGTTTATGGAAAAATGTAAAAGTATCGCCTGATATATAACGTTAGTTTCCTATAGTCTACTACTCTAGTTAGACTCGTGGGCTGACCATGTTTTGTAATTATTGACCTCGTTCCCTATCCCTCGAAACCGCTTCTCTTCCGTTTCTTTTTTTTATTTTCCTTGAAATCGGGATGGAATTTTACTCTAGAGATGCAAGGGGCCGTCAAGGAAGGGACCAACTCTCAGAGGGGGCGTGGTAATAAGTTGTACAACATATTTGGAGACATGACTTGATGACATAAGAGCCATTACTCACTCTGTGGGTGCAATAACTTGATATGGAACCCCTAACTTGATTTTATAGTCGAGAAGGTTTACAGTAAAAGGATTGTAGTTGAATATTTCCTTGTAACATGCACATGACAGAAAACCTTATTTAGGCGAGGTAAGCAGATTCTTCAGAAGTACGAATTTATGGATGGAAAATACAAACTCCTTTTCAATATCAAGCCACTGAAAACCTTCAACGTCCAAAACAGGTTTTGGATGAGGAAGGCTTCCTATGGCTTGATATTGAAAATGAGTATGTATTTTCCATCCATAATTATCACTTTGCTTGAAATGTAGCAAATGAAGCGTAAAGTGTCGTAATCGGACAAATTAGAATGAAGCCAAGGATTAAAGGGACACACCATTTTTAGGAGTGTGGCACCTTTGAAATATACATTTCACGTATTACCTTTCATTAGCTTTGATTTTATTCTCGTTTTACAACGCAAGTGTCTGTTGTCAGGTAGAAAAATGGATGTCAAAATAGGATTCCGAAAACAAACAATGCAAGTAACAGGGCTCACTGATATGTCTAAATTAAGGCCCATTCTACTCCTCGCTTATCGTAGTGGTTAGGTTTCAAAAGCCTGGTCACTAACTTAAGTGAAAATAAGCGTCATTCAAAAATTAGGGTAGATTATGACTGTCCAGAAGTTTACTTTAGATTACCCTACATCGCTTCTGTTTTCTTCTATCAACTGAAGTTTTTTTTTTTTCTAAAATATTTCAGTGTGTGTCTTTTTGAAAGTAATTCTTACCTCTTAAGATTCTGCTGAACTCGCCTAAATAAGATTTGTCATGTGCATGTTAAAAGAAATCATATTTAACTATAATCCTTTTACTGTAAACCTTTATGGGAGAACGTTGCTTTGGTTACAACAAAACACCTATACATATCATAGTATACATTATATATGTAATATATATATTATATATATATATATATATATATATATATATTATATATATATATATATATATATATATATATATATAATATATATATATATATAATATATATATATATATATATATGTATATATATGCTATAATTATATATATATTGTTTTAAAGCGAAACACAAACATCTAGTTGTTAAAACATGTCGTTTACTTTTTATAAGTGGTAGTTAAAGAGTTGAGAGGTGTAAACAAAATTACGATTTCATCTCACTTCCCTAAAATTATGAAGTCTCTTGGCAGTTCAAGCAAGGTCTTCAAGGAGTACAGTTTGTATATCGATCAATTCAAAGGATTCATTTTGGCACAGATGAATGAACTATTGTTATGGGCGACACAAACTCAGAAAACTCAACTTTAACCTTTATTTCCGTTAACAGTAAACCTTTCGACTACTACTACTACTGTTAAGAATAAAGGTTAAAGTTGAGTTTTTTCTGAGTTTGTGTCGCCATAACATATATGTATGTATATATATGTGTTTTGTTGTAACCAAAGCAACGTTCTCCATAACGGTTTACAGTAAAAGGATTTTAAAATAGGTTAAAATTATGATATATAATAAATAGATTAAAGTTATATTTATATATAGATATATTATATAATATATATAAATAGATAGATATATATATAATACCTACTAGATAATCACATAAATGACAAAATCAAACCATACCACTACAGTTGCGTCCAACTGCAACATCACGAAATGTGGTCTGGCTGGAGTCCCCGATGCATATAATGCGAGAAACGAACCTTCACCCACAAATTCCAGGAAGAAAAGATCATAGCGGTGTCTAAGGTAACTGGAATGTTCTAAATGTGAAGACATATGCCACTGAAACATGCAGCATACTCGAGTAACCATGGTAACAACGAAGTTACAGGTCATGACGAAGAAAATGACGCCGTTATGAAAAGTTATGATACAAGACGCTATTTATTAAGGTGGATACGATGGATTATTCACAGCAAACAAAGGACGTGGTGGCTGTAATGAGCCTGATTCTAATAACATACATTTGAGTTATGGGAAGTACAAGAAGATACACTCTACCGTAAAGGCGTTCCACTAGGTGGCTCACTATGGAGTTTACAGAGAAGACCGAGGACTCACCTGCAAAGAGAAACAAGAATGTCAGATAAATGATGACAAATTATCCAAGTTAGTCTTTGAGTAACTTAACTACAAGCTGGTTTGTTCTGTTTTACTCTCTCCCTCTCTCTCTCAAATCATTACTCTTCCAAAATCACGAAAGCCGTAAAATTAAAAATTCTCTGGCGGCCATGAATATGATAATTAACTTGTATATCACCCAACACAGGACTACAAGAGTAACAAAGTTACGAAGATTCATGACCAAAAAAAAGCAAGGTCGAATGAGCTCTTTGTGACACAAACAAGCAGATAACTAAAAAAAAAATACAGAAAGTTCTTAAACATACGACTGAAATATCTTCAGGTGGATTTTCAGAGACTAAATATAATGACACAATGTTGCTGCGAGTCAAAATGAAAAAAATTTAGGTACTGTTATGTTTTTTGATTCCCCTCCGGTGAAACTGCATGCGAATGCAAGAGCAAATAATGTACAACTACTTTTAACATACATGATAGTACATAGAATTCCAGCCGTCTAAAATCTGTCAACCCTCGTCATTCCAGCCAGTGAAGTGACCTGGAACAAAGGCAAGACCACACCTTCCAAATCAAACCAGTTACTTTGCAGTCGTTCGCAATTTTTAGCTGTCGTGGGGCAGACCAGATTCTCCTGTCATCACTACCGATAAAAACGAGTCATCACAGAAAGTGGAGGAGATAATAGAAGCGTTATGACGATAATCATCACTATCACCGTCATCATTCGATGACTTGTGGGTCCGATGAACTTGCGGGATTTAGACTGTCACTGGAGGGAAGTTGGTTTTAACCAAGTACCAGGAAGTATTCCTTGGGGTCTCAAGTATTGCTATTATTTAGTGAGAATAATATTCATTCACTCCTGTACCTAGGTCATAAATATTACTAAATATCACTTACGCATACAGGAAAGCATTTGTTCAAATTTAGACATCTCAACAACACAAAAACGTTGCATGTGTGTGAATAACATTTTGGTCTGGCTGTGAATCAGGAAATGTTCCTTTTAACAGGATATAAGATATGTGTTTTAACGAGTTATTAAATCATAACACAATGATCTACTCTCTCTCTCTCTCTCTCTCTCTCTCTCTCTCTCTCTCTCTCTCCAAAACTGTTTGTTACATTAAACACACCATTACACAAAGCTGGACCCCCTGTCGCAATCTGAGAATTTCTATAGCTAACCTCATTAGCCAAGACGTTTTAATACAAAAGTGACCAACACAATTTCACAAGCGCTTTACCTTCTCCTTTCACTGAAGACTGGTAAGGTATTCAAGATCTTGACATATTGGTGTTGCCAAGACATAGTACATCCACAAGCAAATATACATACACAAACGTACAAATAATAAGAAGAAAAATAACACATACCACAACGACTCTATCTTAATGTAACAATGCTGTTAAAATGAAAGAATCTTAAAATGCTCTACCATAAATATTTTACCACAGCAAATAATAAGTAGCCTAGAATGAGTAGTCGTCAGAGCGTTAGATATTACGTTCACAATTCTTGTACCTCACTGAAATAAGAGGTAATTAGGCTCCGGAGCATACTACATTTATGTACCGCAACGTACAGATACGTACGATTAGTGCAAAAAATGCTAGGTGCAATTTTTCAATAATTATGCCCCTGGCTTCATTCTCCTTTCAGTAAATATTAGACAGAACTACCGAAATGTCAAGGAATAAATGAACTTTGAACAGCTGTTATATAATTTGAGAATCTAGAAAGTCATTCTGTTTGAAGAAGCTTGTTTGAAAGAGAAATAATAATAATAATAATAATAATAATAATAATAATAATAATAATAAAATAATAATAATAATAATATAATAATAATAATAAAATAATAATAATAATAATAATAATAATTCCGAGTTCCTATGAGGATATAAAAAACAGAAGTTTACTTACATCAATACTCATGAAAATTCCCTCGCTTTCACTTCCGGAAGACAATGCACCCTCGTAATGCGCATGTCATTCTTAGTCCAAGCAAGCATTATCCAACCGAGAGAGAGAGAGAGAGAGGCAGCTGCTTACACAGGAAATAAGCAAAAGGTGCTTCCTTGAATAACGGATATGCAGAATATCCACCTGTGCAGATTTATATTCCACGGTCGGGTACCTCATTTTCTACATAATGAGGTGTATATATTTGAAACAGCAATGGCGTTAAGAAGCCAGGCAAGATCTAACGGGTAAATGGCGGACTTCGGAAACATTAAAAAAATAATAATTTGAATCGTTGTAGGATTGTTGTGGTGGCTAAAAAATGAATGTGAAATTTGTAAATTAAGGGGTTAATTTAAGTCTGCCTTATGCCAGCACGGGTTCTTGACCAAAGACCTTAAGTGTGGAACGGTGTGAAAGGACTAAGGGTTCGGAAACATGGAGAAATAATGAGAATTCAGGTAGGCTTGTGGTTAGTTGGTTAAGATAAGGCAAGTCCGTCTTAAGCGGGCAAGGGTCCTCGCACGAAATTGGTAAGCTTAGCAAGGTTAGAGAGAATAAAGAGGTCTGCTGTGCACCCCTGGGCTGTGACCAAGTGTGGTAAGGTGTGAAAGGCGTAACAGGCTTGGTGTGCACCACTGAGCTGTGTCCTACGAACGGCAAGCAAACGCGTGTAAGATTAAAAATACTGTCACGATAACTATGCAAATATAATTGCTTTTACACAAGGCACAACAGGTCAAGTAAATAAATATGAAATGAGCAGTACTGAAAACTATTCCCTTCAAGGTGCGAAGCGGGGATACAAATACTACTTTTCACGAGAACCCATGATCTCTAGATATGAGAATGCCCATAAATTTTCATCAGGTGGCATTCCCTGCTATGCATTTTCCTATTTACGTCCCTGTTTCTCATGCACTGAATACAAATCAATACTGCAACAAAACAAAGGAGAATAATAGTAATTCAAAAGATTCCTCACATTATTGCAAATGACGTTAATTATAATAATGATGGAGTTTGCCACTGATTTCACCACTGATTAGCCATACACCAACACCCTTCGCTCTCTCAAGTTATTGTGTATGCTTTTAAATCATAAATATTCTGGTTCTTTGCCTGATTTAATCCAAGAATGAAAGCAAGTCATCTAATGAGCGCTTACTTTTTAAGCGCTTCACCCACCATTCTGAATTGTGGTGAAATAAGACCAAACTTGAGGCTTCGAGGAAAGGTCGGAAGGCTTAATTTCTTCCTTCGCTTTACATATACGTATGTATGTATGTATGTATGTATGTATGTATGTATGTATGTATGTATGTATGTATGTATATCTTATATTTGGACAAAATGAAAAGTCCACTAGAAACTACCACTGCTATATTCAGACAAAACAGGCAAAACACAAAGGTCATAAATGAATCCTACACAATGCGATCAAGTGTGTTTGTATTACTTTGAGGACGATTACAAAAAGGGACTTCTAGTAATTTTCTATGCTTTGTAAAATGTTTGTTCCGTTTCCAAATTTATGCTTATTTCTACTCCTGTAGCTTATCATTCAAATAGTTATTTTCCACCGCATCCACTTCACTAAATAACAAAAAAAATGTTTGAGAGAGAGAGAGAGAGAGAGAGAGAGAGAGAGAGAGAGAGAGAGAGAGAGAGAGGTCCCCTCGTGGTCAATTACGTCTTCATGTAGGAGCTGTCCTAAAATGTTTAATGTCCTTTTTGAGTTCCCCCTCAATTTACTATCAGATTACCAACAAAATCCACAGGTCCTACTTGGACTAAGTAGTACACGAAATACATCTTCACCCCATCAAAGTGATTATTTTCCTTCATTACAGCTAAGAAGGTCATAACAAATCTTGAACAAAATTTACTTAACCATATTGGGCCGGCATAGTTCACCTACTAAGCAAGGAAATAAGTAGTAACTCAGGCACATACTTGTTATTAATTTTTTGTGAGGGTAACAATGGTTTGTTATTAGTCTTTATCATGTTGCCAGTTCGAAATAAGTATTTAAAAAAATACAGTATACTTACGCACAAAAAATAACAGAGCATGATACAAATTGTAATTAACAGGGTGATCACGTCGTTGGCTGTTGAAGAACAAGGGTATTTCACCGTATGGAATTCTTCATTCTTAAGAAGTATAACAACAGGATTTTGCAGGAGTGGACTTTAGCAACATATCAGATTAAGTATGCATTTTTCTTATTGTTCTACCAACCAAATAAATAACGACTGGTAATTGGTATTTAGTCGGTAGGATTTTCATTATATACTTATCATTTACACACAAACATATATATATATATATATATATATATATATATATATATATATATATATATATATATATATAATTACACACATGGTATGCATAGCCTGACAATGAATATTACCAAGTCAGGCAAATCATTATCGAGGCAAGATTTCAGTAGCTGCCTAATTACTGAGAACATGCATTTATATATATATATATATATATATATATATATATATATAGATATATATATATATATATATATGTGTGTGTGTGTGTGTGTGTGTGTGTGTGTGTGTGTGTGTGTATGTATATATATATATATATATATATATATATTATATATATATTATATATATATGTATATATATATGTATATATATATATATATATATATATATATATATATATATATATATAGTATATATATGTGTATATATAGATATAGATATTTGCATATATATTTATGTATGCATATGAACAAGTATGTATATATGCGGCAACCCAGACCCCAGACAGAAATTTCAAAGCCTAACACCTCAATAATGATGACCACAAGAGTAGATTTGCCACATGTTATGTTGTGTGTTGTGGTCGCAACCAACTACTCTCTCTCTCTCTCTCTCTCTCTCTCTCTCTCTCTCTCTCTCTCTCTCTCTCTCTCTCTCTCTCTCTGCGTGTGTTTAAAAAAAATAGACCTTTTCTCCTTAATGTAAACATACTATGTACACGTGTTTTTTATATATATTTATTACATATATAATTTGTGTATGTGGTATATATGTAAAATCAGTTCTAACTAGTTGGATATTTCTTAGTTGTTTTTGCCAAGAGACTGTTGAAATAGGATCATCTATTAAACTTTACAAGGTACACATTGAATAAATAATAGTTCATATTATTAATCCCTTTCATATGAGTTTGTCACTGGTATTTGTGAAGTTACAAGATTAACTCGAAAAAATACAAATTACAGTGTAATTTGATGCGGTCTCAAAGCACGTGTTAAGGAAAACTATGAGTGAAAACGCTGTACGTATATTTTTAGGTGCTGCTGTTGTCTTCTCAGTTGTGTACCAGAAAAAAAGAAAATTTCTATTTGATCGAAAACAATCAAGATCAATAGGTTAAAAGTCTTAAAGGGTGGGTGGGCTTTAGAAAGGTTCTAACGCTTTCTATAATAGTAATCGTTCACAAAAATAGTCAGCTTACAATAGTAAAAATAGCATCATAATTGCCGATCTATTTTGTTTCAATCTGACCTTTGCAACACAGCACACTTTTCCTAGCTATTTCCAAGGTGAAACAATTCGACCACAATTATAACTCGACAGAAACGCAAAAGAGCGGAGCATTAAGAGTAAATATGACGAGAAAAAATTGTAGCTCTATTTTGCAACGTCAGGAAAAAAAAAACTCCATTCTTTTCAATGTTGACTGAGCTTTTCACGTCAGGAGCAAAAGTTGACTGACATAATGGTAGTGCAGGCCCATTCGTTAAGTAATTATATTAATACAGTAATGTTTTCAACAAACTTATTTACCCATTTGCATTTTAACGCAACACATGTTTACATGTATACGAGTTTTTACTAAACGACTGAAAAACGTTACAAAACATTTAAAATTATTTTATTTTACTTGGATACATTTGGAATATTTGTAGAAATTTATGCTAATATAGTGATATTTACTACAAAACAATTTGCGCATTTAGATTTTAACGCAAATCAGAATTACTGAAAAACTGGAAAGAAGAAAAAATAAACCCCTAATATTTCTTGTAGTTTGGTAACATTTTCTCATGCAAAACTGCAACTCACAAACAAGGACCGACAGCTCTAGCAATCCCAGGCAACACCCATTTCGACTTCCTCCCCTGCAAGATAAGTCGTGACTGGCCAAGGCACTTACCTGGTCACAGTGAGAGACCACCTGAGGAGCTGCCCCTCGGGCACGTAAATGCAACGCCTCCGGGAGAACCTCATCTTCACCAGGTAGGAAAAATTCCATGACGTCGTGGTCGTCGTCACGTTTGGGGACGGCAGAGTTCCTCTCCCGAATCTGAGGAGGAACAAGCTCCACTTCGTACGGGCAGGTGGCCTATCTCAGCTTTTATTGATCGAGTGAATTAACAGGTGATCGCAGGTGCAATTTAGCTGAACTATCTACTACACTGTCAGTAGAATTTCCGTAGATTTTGTAGCAAACTGTAGTTCTTGAGAAGATGATGATGTACCCCAAGTCTCGTGATTATTCTACAGGTGAAGTAATTGGTAATCGCTGTTGAACGGGGTGAACAGGTGAACTGATTGAAATTGGATAAATTCTCAACACTTCACAAAATCAGCCAAGATTCTGTAGCAAACTGTAGTTCTTGCAAAGGCAATGACGATGTGCCCCAAGATTCTCCTGATAATGACAGCGAACAGGTGTAATGAAGAGTCCCTTAGCAGCTAGACGAACCAAGTCATTTAGGTTTTTTCAAAAATGCGCAATGCGCAGAAATGGGCACTTTTTACTTATGGAGTTAATTTATATTTCTTTCATTAGAAGGAGTGAACATGTGTACATGAGGTCCTTACGTAGTGATAATGAACAGAAGCATTCAAGACAGTAAATCAGTACATCTGATTAAATATAATTACACACAGATTGTTTCCCTGTAAACAAAACAAACTCGTTTAAACAAACATTCTGTAATCGAGATATACGTTCACGTCAGTCTTCTTGATAACTTTTAAACCTCTTCAAGTAGGTCGACGGTCCCATGAATAATTCGGCTTTGGTTTATTTTCTGGGTTCTCGAATAAATTTTATGTTCGCGTCGACTCTGCTCGAATAAACACGCCTCTCGAAAGAGAAGAAATCGATGGCTTGAGTAAGTAGGACTCTTGGGGTTTCTGAAAATAGGTGGCGCATCTTTTGTTGCCAAATTTAAAATAACCAATTGATGGTAGGTTAGAAAAGGTTAAAATGAAAAATCGAACTACACGAGTCTGGGTAATTCCTCAGAAGAGCTCCGCACGGAGATGTCGATCATTTCATTTAAGTTTTTTACTAAACAATACAGAAATGGGTTTTATTTGTATGGTGTTTTTACGTTGCATTAAACCAGTGGTTATTCAGCAACGGGACCAAAGGCTTTACGTGACCTCCGAACCACGTCGAGAATGAACTAATATCACCAGAATCACACTCTTCTAACACCTCAGTAGAATGTTCGAAAATTGAACTAGCGGCCACCTAGGTGGCATCCCAACACCATACCGACCACGCCACTGAGGCACTAATATAGAAGTGGGTGTATAAATGCAATACAGGTGAGATCATTTGAGAAGTCTACCGAGACCATTTAAAGGGGCAATTTACGGAGATAATTTGATTATTTAACCTCTTTTGTTTACTGTAAACTTTTAAATTTTGCCTACTTGAGCTACCTTCCGTTTACCCAGTGTCGATATTTCACATATCATTTAAACACTTACACCCTTGGCCTCAAGGAGAAATAGGATCACTGACTTATGTGTAAATTTGTAAAGCAATAATCAGTCACCCGAACTAAGACATTCACGCCTCTGAGCTTGGCATATGAGTGCATTTAACTAAAAGTCATTCACGTCTGCATACCGTTAATAATGATGTTGAAAACGTTCGGAAATTATTTGCTCATACCAGTCTCTCTCTCTCTCTCTCTCTCTCTCTCTCTCTCTCTCTCTCTCTCTCTCTCTCACGTCCACGCAAAGTTATATAATATCTATCCATTCCCATTCATATATATATATATATATATAATATATATATATATATAGTATATATACAATCATACTAAGATATATGATATATATTCAATATGTGTGTATACATATATATATATATATAATATTATATATATTTATATATTATATTATATATATATATATATATATATATATATATATATCTATATAATATATTTAAAGATAGGTTGCTTACTGACAAATATATCACAGAAAACCAAGATATAAATGATAAAAACATTTTAAAATTACCCGCCTTAATTCTCTCTCTCTCTCTCTCTCTCTCTCTCGTCTCTCTCCTCTCTCTCTCTCTCTCTCTCTCCTTCTCTTCTCACACACACACAGGTGAACAATCATCGATAAAACAAGGCACGATAGCATAAGTAAATGGGCGTCACGTAGGGAACAAGCCACTCACTGTATATTGCCATTGACAACAATAGCTCTCACTTCCTGCTTTTGATATCAAGCAGAAGAAAATGTACAAAAAGAAGAAGTAAAATCCTCCCTTCTGCAAATGATTAACCATGCTCTTAGAAGGGAAACCGCCCTTTCCATTCTTTGCTCATCGTGCAATGGAAGCAAAATAATCATAAAAAGTACAAAGTACAAAGTACAAAGTACAAAGAGAGAGAGAGAGAGAGAGAGAGAGAGAGAGAGAGAGAGAGAGAGAGAGAGAGAGAGAGAGAGAACCAAAATAAATATAAGGACGTGAAGGAGAGAGGGGTGGAGGGCCATAATAATCATAAAGACAAAGGAGAGAGAGAGAGAGAGAGAGAGAGAGAGAGAGATTAGCTTTCTCAATACTCTAAAAATTTCTATAACAGAGAATGGGGTCTATAATTAGCGAATTGTCGTGAAAATAAACATAAATCAACTGTCTGTATTCTTGTTAGCTTGCACCGGCATCAAGAAATTTTAAGCAGAAAAGGAACATTTAAGAAGTTAACCTTGAGTTTCTTTTTATAACTAGTTCTCCTGATACCATCTAAATTGCGACAGCCCACTGCCAAGGATATCATTAGCGATATTTCTGGTCTCACTGAAGCCAGCGTTTACTTTTTCATTCCATACAAGAACTAACGATTAAATGTCTGCTGCATGAGGCAAGGCAGAATTATGCAACACCAAGGGTAGGATATTTGCAGTTCACCCACGATTCATGAGGTCATGACATTTCTCATATAACTTTTGCTTCTATATCATCTTGTGGTAATCGCCACCTAATTCCTTGGCTCGGTGTCGTGTTATTATACAAACGTTCATAAATTCCTTAATCCTCAGTCAAATGCAAGTTCTACATTCCTATGAATTGCAAATACCTTTCAGAAATTGGTCACAGCACACCAGTAAAACAGGCCAAGACGCCTTTGGTACACGCAACACTTGAGAAACGAAACGAAACACTCCTTATACTTGACATTTCTTTGAAGGATAACAAGCTACGCCATCCACTAAACAAATCTCAAAAGGACGATATCTACTTCCACAATAATAAAACACTACAGCAATCTAAACACCTCTTCCTAAGCAAGTAAATACACGAACGCGACGGAGAGACGGTCCACCATAGGCTATAGGACTGCAAATGACAACTACTCTGGAAGTAAAACCCACCCTCAATAAAGCTAAAAAGTCTCTCTCTCTCTCTCTCTCTCTCTCTCTCTCTCTCTCTCTCTGCGTGGTGGCGGTTAGTGACAATGGAACGACAGATCGACATATGGGATGGGTGGATGGGAAATGGGTGTACTACAAGCCCCATTGAAACCATTTTCTCCCAATATCTCCCATTGAAACTATATCCTCAGAGTTTCTCTGTAAACTTTGTCTTTTGCGCTCCTACAGTGTCTGGAAGTCTGGAATACGTCTCCCCGTCTCACAGGAAATGAGGAATCATTAACAAAGATCTACTGTTAATGAGCGTGCCATATATTGGTGGTAATTGCAGCATCAACTATGTATTTAATCGGTCGTTAGGTATTGAACACCCGCTCCACACATATATATAGTAGTTATGAGTAAAGCGAGTGTCACTGAAGCATCCCAAATTTATATATTCATTTTATAAAACTGCTTTTGATGAGCATCATCACATATATAGAATAGAAAGCAGATTTGGCTTCCGCCAGATGCTAATTCACAAGAAAGCTTTCTACGCTGAGAGAGGACTGCGAACAAGAATACCGTTGTGGACAGAGAAAGTTGCAAGAACCAATATCTATTGACTGATTATATATGGCGCCTGCGCTCGATATGGGATTGGAGGAGAGGATAGAGCGAGAAGAGAGAGGCAGTAGAAGAGATAGAGAGAGAGAGAGAGAGAGAGAGAGAGAGAGAGAGAGAGAGAGAGAGAGAGAGAGAGAGAGAGAGAAACATAAATGCTAATAGCAAATGGGAATACGGTGAAATCTATCGGGTAAAACAGAGTAAATCACTGAAAGGTCCAGTGATTAAACGTGATTTTGCTATGCTCCGTTGTTACTTTCTAATTCACGAATCGCCTAATGAAAAGCAGATGCTTTATTAGCGCAAGCTAAGAAAAAAAAAAAAAAAAAAAAAACTCGGAGGGAAAGAAAACGGAGTTGGGAAGGGGCTATTACCTCGTTAAAATTGATGAGAAACAAAATTCTGATACATGAAATTTGAGTAGATATATACTTTCAACCCTGCATTTGAAGCATCCGACCTCACACATCAATTTTCGAATTTCCTAGAGTGTTGTTTCCTCTCCTCAACTCCAAGGAATGGGCAACTATTTTCAGATCATTTTTAACACGAGAGTGGATGGTTGTTAAACTGAGACAGCCTTACCACCACGGGGGTAAAATAGCGAAGGAGGAATACAGGGAGTCAGGAATTGTAGTGGGCACAAAGCCATGGCTACCAAGTTATGTTTATAAGTTTGATGCTCCTTGCTATAAGAGGAGATTCTTGTACCTTCCGAAGGCTGGAGTAATGACGTCTTGTATCTGTGACTGAGGACCAGCTAAATCATTTGTTTTTCTGAATGACAAGGCATCATCCATAAAGGCTCAACTATTCTAGTGTGGCTCTATCTTCGCTGACTCTATCAAAGGAATCTACCATCAACCAAATCAACACTTGCACCAGCACTCCATGAAGTGGCTGAAAGCAAAGAACTTACACAGATAAGACCCAACTTAAAATTACATACGGACTTAGTTTAAATTCAAGTAACATTCCTGGTGGTTAGCTGGGTATAAGACCCAGTCCTAAAATTGTTCACAAAGTTTAAAAGTACAGGGAAAAAGTTTGGTGGCATACATGGACCTAGAAGCATGACTATATGTGGGTTTGTAGGTGGTTAAACATGTTGCTGATGACCTTTCTGTGCAGGTGCATGAAGCTCTAGACGCATATCCTCGATCCAGAAGTTAAAAGAACTTGAACAGCAACCCTTGACTTGGTTTTGTTATGAAACCATTTAATCCTATTCACGTTAAAAAAAAAAAAAAACAGCTACGCGGGCAATTGGTACTAGTCTCACCTCACTATCAGACGAGTTTATTTCTTGTGATTAGAAATTCTTTTCTCGATATAATGTGGTTCGGATCCTATAATAAGCTGTATGTCCAGTTGCTAGGTAACCATTTTGTTCCTAGCCACGTAAAAATATCTAATCCTTCGGGCCAGTCATAGGAGAACTGTTAATCAGCTCAGTTGTCTGGTTAATCTAAGATATACTTAACTTTCGACTCGCCAACAAGAGGTCCCAGTTCGATCCCCCAGAGGAGGAGTAAGGAATCTCAGCCCGTTTCCTAAATCATCCGTCGGGGCCTTAATGACGTATTCGTTAATTATGTATCTGAGGGTTGTCGACTTTGGCGGGTCGCAACCAAGGTAGAGAACATAGCTAATGACCTTATTACAAAACGATTACTGTGAACCGGAAAGCAAAGATCTGCACACACACACACACACACACACAGAGAGAGAGAGAGAGAGAGAGAGAGAGAGAGAGAGAGAGAATCTTTCAAAAGAGCCAAATCACTTCCGACAAGAATATCATTTACCTAACCATCCATCAAATAAATAATTTCCTGCTGGTTCTAAATATATATAGTCATTGCTCCCGTGACTAGACAACGCTTCCGCGATACATCATAAGTGAAAACAGCAGGTTCTAAAAGAAAAAAAAATAGATATAATGCATGCGTATGCAATTCTTCGAAGTGCAGAATGGATTACAGTGGGAATATTTTTATAATAATCCTCTTAAGGAAAACATTTTCATTACTGTAGCGCAATGAAAGGCAATCCACAGACATGAAGTCAAGAATATTACCAATCAGTTTCCTTCAGCGGAAGAAAAGGTAGTTTTAAAAGGAATTCCCTTTGTGGGGTTGCAACTGTCACGCAAGACACCTCGCAAGAAACGTAAGGTCATTTACATGTAAGAAATGTTCAACATCATTAAATTAACAAACCTACTACAAAAATAAGTATGCAGTTAATAAATTGCTTTTATACATACTAGCAAATATATGTATACAGAAATTATGTCTGAAAATTCGTAACGTAACTAAGTCTACGGGCGTAACCAGCCTAGTTTCACGGGCAGAACCAGCTCGGTTTCAGGGAATCCCTTCTCACCCCCACCCGCTTCGCAGGGTGGGAAGGTAGGATGAAAACCCATAATAAACCATCTTAGGGGTCCCCACCATAACCCTGCCAAGGTTCATGCCCATCGGACCAGCCGTTTGGAAGTGATTGAATGACAGACAGACGGACAGACATTAAGCCCATTATGGTAAGATGGAAATTACGCGGAGATACTGAAAACAGCACCAATATTGCACAATGTTTCAACATCCACTTCTAGGACAGGCTTCCATACAATAGAATAAATAAATAAATAAATAAATAAATAAAGACGTATTTTGGATAGCATTCCAAAGGAAATAGTCTCTCTTCCCCTTAAGCAGCCATGTGACATCCGTAACTAAAGGTCTACTTACCATATTTCATCTGGAAAGGTTAACAATTATCAGGTTGACCTGCATGATTTTTCCCTTACATTAATTGTTTAGCTTTGGAATAAACTATAATTGTTAACGTTTTCCCATGCCCTACATTCCGGGTTTTATTCAGGCCTGGGCAAGATATAAGCACATGGGTAGCCGTCGTATAGGCTAATATACTGTTTAATAAAATGTAATAAATAAAAAAAATATGGTATTTTTTCCGGATCTGATCTCAATCCAAAGACAGCCAGTCATTCATAGGAGATTCTGGATGAGTGATGAATAATATAGAAAACGGAAAAAATATGACATATATTTATTGGTTGATCGTAAGTTACTTAAGTTATCTGGCATCACATAACTGGGTCACTGACGCCCAAAGATAATGGAAGAGAGGGAGAACCTTACAAACAGATTTCGCCACGTGAGAAACGTAAAGAATGAATAATTATGCAAACAAATAACAAATCTGTTCATTGTGAGTAGTTACACATACTCGTAAGCTAAAGTCAATCACGCTAGAGATGAACTAGTGACAAATTGCATATTAGTCGACAAAATTAGGAAGGACTATATTTGGGAAAATAAATCAATCAATGGACTGGCAGAGCATGAAACAAAGAGAAGGGTAATCGCGCTGAATCATGACAATATATATATACTTAGGAAATGGTCACAACCGAATTAAATAGAAAAAAAAATAAAATTCAACCAACGTCGTATTTGGGTTATGAATAACATCCAAAGTAACGCAGGCAAATAACTGGATGACAACCAAAAAATTTTTTTTCCTCCGGTCATTTCGAAAAGAAATCTTAGAAAGACAATTGAAAATTAGGGCAAAAATTAACGCAAACATTGAGCAAGTTGAATTACGTCACTGAATTTCGAAAGCCATACAGCAGCAATATTTGCTCTGTTGTTCATTAAATCTTACTTTGAAATATGCAAAAGACAAAAATATTTAAAAATTTCAGGTTATTACAAAAGTGATAAGTTATTTTAAGAATTTTTTAATTTTACAATATAGATTAAATTCTTCGATCAGAAAAAAAATCTATGAGAAAAATCGTTAAAGCTTCAAAGCCTATTGAAAAATTATTGTTCTTGTTCGAGAAGCTTTAATAGAAAACAAGAAAACAGCAAGAAAAGCAACAACAACAAAGTAGTTTGTACACTTACTCCCCGAGTAAACGAAAACCATAATGAAGAATGAAATGAGAAAGGCCGGTGTACCTTTGTACAAATCCCAGATACGACGCGACCCTGAATCGTAGCAAGGG
The DNA here is from genome assembly GCF_015104395.2 of Macrobrachium nipponense. Taxonomy (NCBI): domain Eukaryota; kingdom Metazoa; phylum Arthropoda; class Malacostraca; order Decapoda; family Palaemonidae; genus Macrobrachium; species Macrobrachium nipponense. The sequence continues at coordinate 21,355,149 of NC_061093.1, read as the reverse complement.
GCCAGAGCCCCCCCCCCCCCCCCCCCCCCCCCCCCCCCCCCCAAACCCTTCATACCTCTCACAGCTTCCCAGTTCAGGTTGACATGAGCCCTCTTATACAAGGAATTCCCGTGAGAGCAGGACGACCCCTAACTGTCAGGCGGCCTGTAAGTCGGTGGTTCCTAATAGAAGACGTGGTCGTTTATTCCACTCCTTTCCGGCAAATGGTTTTGGTCTACGGGTTGTCGAGTTCTTGGTGTATGACCTCATTTTTTCTCTCTCTCTTTAAAAGAAAAAAAAAATTTCCTCCCAAGTTTGATGTTTATATCTGTGATTTTGGTTGTCTTCTGCTATTAAGACAATTGAAGTTTGATATACGGGAAATGTCTTGCACAAATTCGTTAGGATATAACTTTCTCTGCAATTTACATTTTACTCTGCAATATATCTCCCCGGGAGAGTAAATATTCCGAAAAGATCCAACAGATTTTGCCAAGATTATTTTTTATTCATGCAACGTTTTTATCAACCACTTCGAATATAAAGTCGTGGCCACTGCTGCAAAAGCTGAATCGTATACATACATACACACATTATATATATTGTAAATTCCCTCCACTATGTATTAGTCATCTGAAAATGGCTTAGTAATACGCCTTAACCGGTCAGGATTACCAACCTTTTTTCACGTTACCAGTCAAAGAGACTGCAATGTGTGTGTGTGTGTGTGTGTGAGCAATAAAAGAAATACTGTCGTCTGCTAAAATACACTCTGTACCTATCGTAACTCCTAGGATTAGGAAAGGCGGGTGCCATCGGAACTGGTCACTGTTCATTAATTTTACAGTGTAGACATAACGAAGTTGCAGCTACTGAATCAGAGGTCGGTGGAATTTTGAATTTGACTGTACGTACACACATACACACACATATATATATTATATAGTATGTAGTATATATATATATATATATATATATATATATATATATATATATATATATATATATATATATATATATATACTTTTTTGCCTCCTGTGCTGGGGTTAGCGGCTTGGACCTTGTATAATATGCCCAGTTCCATCACATATTCCCTAAAAATCGAAAAACAAATAAAGTAAACTGTTATACACACACACGTACATATATATATGTATGCGTATATATATATATATATATATATATATATCATATATATAAATACTATATATATATATATATATATATATATATATATATATATATTATATATCATATAATAGTGAGTGCTTGTGTGTATTAAGTGTTAGAATTCAGCAGATCGGAAATTAGCTGTTGGACCTTTCAGCCAAGGCCCTTTGAATTCTCAGTCAGGCCCATGTGGTGGCCTGACGCCCTGTGGTGGACCGTGTTGTTAGCACCTACAGCGATGCAACACGTACGATCATGGCTAATTGTAACCTTAAATAAAATAAGAACTACTGAGGCTAGAGGTATATTTGATGATTGGAGGGTGGATGATCAACACACCAATTTGCAGCGTCTAGCCTCAGTAGTTTTTTAAGATCTGAGGGTGGACAGAAAAAGTTCGGACGGACAGACAAATAGCCATCTCACCAGTCTTCTTTAACAGAAAACTAAAAATCAGAGGTTATGACACAAAAACGGCGATCTTAAAAACTTCAGTTTCTTTGGCTAATGAAATTTTTCGCGTTGACAGATACATTTGGAAATGATGAGATTACTTCTCATTTACTGGTTGATGTAACCTCCGTATAACCATCAAATCTATTCCTACCGTAATTGTGCTCAAGATCTAAATCTTATCTAAGAGATTTTTCACAAGATCTAAATCTTGTCTGAGAGGCCAAAATTGAATGAGAGCCAGTTTCCAAAAGAGTGTAACATGTACTGAGTATGATTTTGAATAAAGAATGATCGTATGTTGCGTATTTTTTGGGAGGGTGCGTTTGTGTATTTTCATGTTAAATACGAATACTAACATAGTTTCCAATACTGGTTTTTACAAAACTGAGTTACTAAAAAATTAATATAAACCATTAAAACTTAAACAAGCAAGCGTTAGGAGCGTTGAGTACGAATCTGAATGAAAAATTCACATATGATTGCATGTTTGGATGGACAAGTTAGTGTATTTTCAAGTTATACAAGAATATTAACCTAGTTTCCGTTAGTTTGTGTAAGATAAAATAAAAAATAATAATAAAAAATGGGATTACTAACGGTCAGTCAGAACCAGTACCACGACAACAACGTATTGTTTCTCTTGACAATACGATATTAGGCGCTCCAATAATCCATGATTAATATCTAAATGAACGCAACCAACTTCTTTTAAATCACAGATCAACAGAAGCCGCCAGTGGTGATGTTATTGTCTTGAGCGGTTGATTGACCCACCGTCAATAAGGCAATCCGATGACTGCGTGAGATTTTTATTATTCTTTATCATTTTCGGCGTCGCAAAGCGACGTGACGAAAGTGAATTTGCAAGACAATGCGACGTTATGCAAGTGTCTTTGCAAATGGCAATAATTTACGGACCATGGAAAATAGCTCCGCTTTCGTTCGTACTCCTTCGTCAATGCAGATTTCATATGCAGGTTTTTTATGGATCTGTCCACACGTTTGTTTTGAAACCAGGTCATGTAACAAATATGCAAACAAATACACAAAATTATTATATGTAATACGCACACACACACACACACACACACACACATATATATATAATATATTTATATATATGTATATATATATATATATATATTTTCTCTTTCTGAAAGAGGAAGACAATGTACTCTCTAAAACACACACACACCACACACACACACACACATATATATATATATATATATATATATATATATATATATATATATATATATATATATATATATATATATATATATATATATATATATATATATATATATATATATATATATATATATATATATTTCTCTCTCTCTGAAAGAAGAAGAGAATGTACTCTGCAAAAGCTTAATAAAAACTTTCAATTTTTTCCAGATTTCAGTGGACTTCCTATACCATAAATATAAAAAGCATATTACATATACATATATATCACAGACTTACGTACACGCATTTATAAAAACCACAAAACACAGACACATACACATACATAATAAATGTGTACGAATATCAATCTGCTAAGTAAAGGACGTTGAGTCGAAAGGCCTCGTAGTACTTTCCTTCGTGGCTATTGCCATTATATATATATACTCTTCTAGCCCCCACCATTAACTAAATCATATTTGTCTCGTGCAACGTAACGGAAATTTCAGTACAAAACGAATTAATGACAAAGACATTGAAGAAGAACGTGTCGTTCAAAGTCCTCATATGCCAACCGAACGTGACGAATGACAGGGGATTACGGTTCTTTTAATACTCGACCTCATTTGCTAAATTCTTCTTTGTGTACGAAATGTTAAGAAGAGACACGGTCGGTTTAGAAGGTTAAAACGTGAGGTTTAAGTGCGCACAAGACGAGGATTTCTGGGGTCGTGTCACAAAGGCTGGTTTAATTTCCCTTGTCATAAACCTAGGAAAGTTTTAAATGTACGCCAAACGCCATATCTGGGGTAGTCACAAGGTTACTTTAATAATGTCTTAACCCTAGAATATTTAACGATTTAAGATCTCATGAACGTGTGATTTTAACATTCCCTAAGTTGGTTAATATGACAGATTCACAAAGTAATTACAACTATTAGTTTCTGGTAGTGTAGGCTAGCCTACTTCATTTAAGTGTTTTTGCAGACTTGTCATCTTTGGTTTTTTTAAAAAGCATTTTTATTATTATTATTATTATTATTAATTATTATTATTATTATTATTATTATTATTTATTATTATTATTATTATTGTTATTATTATTATTATTCCAATATAAGTCAATGTTTTAACTGACTGTTAACCTTGACAACTGTTTAAGTTGTACCTGAAATAAAACCAGAATAATTTATTCACGTACAAGTTACGTACAAGTTTTATTATTCTAATAAAACTAACAAAAGCTTTGTTAAAAAAAAATAAAAAGACTGTACTAAGATTTATGCATTCCAAACATCTCTGTAACATCAATCGTGCTGCCTTTTTATGTCAATACTTGAATTCTGCCTTTTCATGTAAATACCTGAAATCTGCCTTATTATGTAAATACTTAAATTCTGCCTTTTCATGTAAATACCTGAAATCTGCCTTTTCATGTAAATACCTGAAATCTGCCTTATTATGTAAATACTTAAATTCTGCCTTTTCATGTAAATACCTGAAATCTACCTTATTATGTAAATACTTGAATTCTGCCTTTTCCATGTAAATACCTGAAATCTGCCTTATTATGTAAATACTTGAAATCTGCCTTAGTATGTAAATACCTGAAATCTTGCTTTTTTATGGTAAATAATTGAATTCTGCCTTTTTATGTAAATACCTGAAATCTGCCCTTTTTATGTAAACTACTTATGATTCTGCCTTTTCATGTAAAATACCTGAAAATCTGCCTTATTATGTAAATACTTAAATTCTGCCTTTTTCATGCAAATACCTGAAATCTGCCTTATGTAAATACTTGAATTCTGCCTTTTCATGTAAATACCTGAAATCTGCCTTTTTATGTAAATACCTAAATTCTGCCTTTTCATGTAAATACCTGAAATCTGCCTTTTTATGTAAATACTTGAATTCTGCCTTTTCATGTAAATACCTGAAATCTGCCTTATTATGTAAATACTTAAATTCTGCCTTTTCATGTAAATACCTGAAATCTGCCTATTATGTAAATACTTAAATTCTGCCTTTTCATGCAAATACCTGAAATCTGCCTTATTATGTAAATACTTTGAATTCTGCCTTTTCATGTAAATACCTGAAATCTGCCTTTTTATGTAAATACTTGAAATCTGCCTTATTATGTAAGTACCTGAAATCTTGCCTTTTTATCTTGCCCTTTTCATGTAAATACTTGAATTCTGCTTCTTTGTGTAGATACTTGACTTCTGCCTTTTTATGTAAATACTTGAATTCTCACAAGGCATAATTGTTCACCACTGTAAATAAACTTACATCTACCATACACCAAGAACGAACCCAGGACCTTTCAGATGACATACGAGAGCGCAACCAACCTACCCTCGGGTTCGATCCTGAGGTGAGATCAAAGTTAATTTCTTATATTCCTCAGGTCACTGTATGTGTTTATTTCCAATATGTACAATCTTCCATGAATTGCACTACAATGAATAAATACCATTTCAAGTTTTACGGGTATTTAAATTTAAAGAGAGAGAGAGAGAGAGAGAGAGAGAGAGAGAGAGAGAGAGAGAGAGAGAGAGAGAGAGAGAGAGAGGTTTCACAATCCAATATTGGTAAAGTGATTCATACCGTAATGCTCTGAGGTCAGCTGACCGTAGCGTAATGAATCCTTGAGCCAAGCTTTCAGGGAACAATAACAATTATGGTTTATCGAAATCATTCACGAATGAACATATGAAGGTCTTCTCTGTCTCTCTCTGTCTCTCTCTCTCTCTCTCTCTCAATTAGATATGCGCTGAAAATACCGTATTCAATTTGTTGAATAATATTTTTCTATTAAAATGTACTTTATGTAAGAGTGTACATAGTACAAATATACATGTACAATAACATGGGAATTATAAGATAATAAATTTCTTGTTTATCTTTGGGAATTTAATATATAATATACTATATGCATATATATATGTATATATATATATAATATAGATATATTAATATATATATTATATGTATATATGTGTATGTATGTATATGTATAACAAATACACATAAACTTACATTTACAATTCATGTTCATAAAAACAAAAACCTCCGAACAGGAAAAACTGTTATAGAAGCCAATTGCGGTAACATCAGCTACTCAGAATCATTTGCATATATCCAATGAGAATAAGTCCCCCGCCCCTCCAGGTCACCCGTGACGAATTTCAAGACTGTGGCTCCATTAAAATACGTAACTCCAAGGTCTGGCGTTGCGTACTTTTTATGGGGAATAAGACTTGATGTAATATTCCCAGATATCGTAACACAGATTGCTATTAAGAAGACTAGCGGCTAACAAGCGTATTTTTAAAGGAACTTGTTCGTCTATATTTAGGATACCGTCACAGATATTTTTCGAGGGGAAAAAAGGTATACATTGAGTAAATCACTTGATTACGTTACTACGTAGATGACAGTGGAAAAAATGACATTATTACAGCCACTATATTATTAACTAGAACACATGATTCCAGCTTTTATATATGAATTCACATTAACGTAAAGAGAGAGAGAGAGAGAGAGAGAGAGAGAGAGAGAGAGAGAGAGAGAGAGAGAGAGAAGAAACACTTAATTAAAAATTAGCACAAGCACTGACAATTATGAGAGATGATATCGAAATATACACAAAAAATAGCACCTGGAAACAAAACCAAAATAAATAAATAAAAAAATTAAATTAATAACTCTAAAACAAACCTTTACTCACATCACATACTAAAACAGTCTCTTTTTTTTTTTAATGGATCACACGCGCTACGTCATCTGCACCTCTCATATGCTAGACATATCAATAATTCCGAATGACACTCACTCGACCATCTTCACACCCTGGGAACCTGTTGCCCAAGACTTTGGGAAAAAATAAGAAACGGTGGGAACGCTCTTAATAGAATCTGTGGGAGCGCCTGGTAAACACGAGAGAGAGAGAGAGAGAGAGAGAGAGTAGAATATAGAATTTAGGCCAATGGCCAAACACTGGGACCTTTGAGGTCATTCAGCGCTGAAATGGAAATTGACAGTAAAAGGTTTGAATGGTGAAACTGGAGGAATACCTCGCAGTTGCACTATTAATCAATTATTTGGAGAGGGTGGAAAGTAAAATGAAAGAAAGAGAATATGAAAGGAGGTACAGTAAAAGAAACGAAATGGTTGCAGCTAGGCACGCTGCACAGAACCCTATGTAATGCTTACAGTGCACCGCACGAGGTGCACTGAGAGAGATAGAGAGAGAGAGAATTTTGCTTTTATATCTATATCACAGAATTGATTTACAATTAGACTGAAATAAGCTATACAGTATTTAAATATCAAGGCCACTAGAGGTAATCTATATTCAATTGTAATTCTTATACGAAAACACCACTAGCTAATTACCTCCTAAATAGATTTATATACTCTTCTTCGAATTTTCGTTTTGCAAAAAAAATAATAAATAAATAAATAAATAAATAAATAAATAAAAAATATTCCATTAACTCCACGACTGAACCAGAATGTATCATTTGATCGTCATAGTTTTTTTTTAAATTATGTAAAAAAAATTGCACATCAAAAAACGAAATAAAAAAAAAAAAAAAAAAAAAAAAAAAAAAAACTGAAATTATGATCTTAAAATTTAAGCATCGTCATGAAGCCAACGGGTTACCAGAAGGTCAGTATGTCAATATAAATATTAAACATGCAACAGAAATGACAAGAACATGATGTCCGGTCTATTAATTAATTGCTAAGTCTGTTTACTACTCATCATGAGCAATGCTGTTTACACGGCCTCGCTATTAACCCTGAGAACGAGTTGAACTATTACCGTCCATTCTTAGTGAATCACTGTGAATGGAAAGCAACTTCTTATGTAGTGAAATGTGATGGATTTATCTTCCGTGTAAATTGGCAAAATAAAAAAATAAAATAAAATAGTCTTTGGGGAAAAGGAAAGACATAAATCTCTGTGAAAAAAAAAATTGTCTTAGCGAAAAAGGAGAAATACATATGTATCTTAAATCTGACAACAAGGGACTTGAATGAACAGACAAATTTTTCCAAAGGACGAGACGGTATGCAGTTATTCACAAGAACTTTTCTGATATATATGTACATAAATATACACACACACACACACACAGGAGCTTTTGTAGCTCCTGTATATATATATATATATATATATATATATATATATATATATATATATATATATATATATATATGTGTGTGTGTATATGTGTGTAACAAGAACTAGGAAGCTCTTGTGTGTGTGTGTGTGTGTATATATGTAGTGTGTACATATATTAATATACATATATATCATATACACACACACACACACACATATATATATATATATATATATATATATATATATATATATATATATATATATATATATATACTAATAGAAAGATATATGTAATGAAAACCCGTATTCTAAAAGTTAATCATTACTTACCTCTCTCTTCTCTCTCTCTCTCTCTCTCTCTCTAATTAGTTAAACGCCCAAACGACAAATTGACCTTTATTTTCATATAAATAATTACAGAGAGAAATAGCACATTGAGTCGCATTAAACTGTAATCCCTCCCAGCGTATTAAGAACCTAAATAAGTAAGACACCAATTGAGGCCAAACTGAAACAAAGGGGAGCCAGCTATCGCCGTCTCTCAAATAAGGCGTAGCGGAATGAAACTTATTTACACAACCTAAATGCAGTACACATACGTTTTTTTAAAATGCGACCTGAACACCCATCTAATCGGGTCACCCGATTCAAACGAATCTAAACACACAAATGTAAATAGAATAAGAATGGTGTGCATACGTCCACTTTCATGATTTATAGAGTACATTTTAGTGTCTGTAAGTACATGTTTGTTCTTCGATAGCTAAGACAAACTGAAGATAGTGATCTGAATATCTGGCCGAGGCCTAATAATAAACGAAAAATTAATAAAGTTTATATGCGCTTGCTTTTATGAGTGGCTTAAAATAAACATCTTAATGCTTATTAGAAGACGAAAAGACATCAGAAAATAGCAAGAAATTTCAGTTTCAAAAGCAAAAGGAAAGAAAGTGCTTTGAAAAGGAAGGAAAAGTGAGTCCAGCATTTATAGTTCTGACGAGACATCTGAGAGAAGGAAGCATGACAGGCATTACATTAAAAACTGACGCAGGATGGAATGATGGCTTGCAGTCCAAGATTTCACAAGAAAACCCCTCTTTTTTTATATCATGGGTGAAATTGAGTTCTTGGGTCATTCATCTCCATTTTGACTGAAGAAATGAAATATATCGCATTATTAACGAAATGATGAAGTAGAGTCAGTAAAAATGAGTAAAAATATCCTCATGAAACTATTCATTCCATAGCAGAGATGATGAAAACTTGAAAACGACAAAGATAAATAGATCAGTAGATAGATAGATAGATAGATAGATAGATAGATAGATAGATATTTATAGACAGACATACTGATAACGAAAAATTGAAAAAGACAGAAAAATAAATAATTAGTATATATAGACAGACATACAGACAGATAGGAAAATGTACATCAGTACTATGGGTTAATTAACACCACCAGCATGCACCGGCCTCATTTAGCCCACCTGAGTAAACAGCTAACCAACGCTTCTTTCACTTACGTGTATGTTAAGATAGTAGCTTTCCGCCGTGGTGTTTGGTTACGTGCTAATAGCTACACAGCGCTGCATGGCTCTCTCTCTCTCTCTCTCTCTCTCTCTCTCTCTCTCTCAAAGAAAGGCATGGCTTTCTCGGATAAACTGAAACCATTTCGTCTGCTAAGAGGAACAGAGCAGTATCATACATATGAGTAGAAAACGATGAACGTTCGTTTATTAGTTTTTTTTAGATAATTAAACACGCCGGGATAGCAAAAACAACTTTGTTCGTTGTAAAGATAAGCTGACAAGATGTTGAAAACGAATGAATAGACTTGACTGCTAAAAATAAAAGCCACTTTCTCTGCATTACAAGTCACTTTCATTAAGCGTCAATCAGCGTAACAACTTCTCTTCATCGATTTCCAAAACCTGAGCACCTATGCATTCTGCTTTGGTTCTATACTCGTACAACTTTACCGTTCCCTGATAGCACGACTTTTATTGGTTCCATACTCGTAAGTCTCCACTGATTACATATTAGTGCGATTTATAGCAGTTCCATACTTGTACGACTTTTAGTGCTTCTATATTCGTCCGTCATTCACAGGTTACGTACTCTCCTGGTTTTTACTGTTTAATGCTCGTACGTTTTTAATTGGCCCCAAACTCAAACGACTTTTATTAACATGGGATCTTTAAAATGTCAGCTGAAGAAAAGAACAAAATGAATTTTAAAAATGAACAGAGGGCACATTAATGCCGAGGTAATAACATTGAATATCATCATCTCAACAGCACGAACTCTCCCGGATGACCAGAATCTCAATGATATTCGTTAGACTTGGCAAAGCCTCAGTCTCTCACAGATTCTGCATGAAAGAGAGATGCATAATTATACGATACAAGGGTAAAGCAAAAAACAACGGTGCATTGTACTAACTGAACAAGAGCATATGAGAATGCATACTTGAAATATCGTCTTTTTACAGAATATTAAATGAAAAATATACAGGTTACCAGGAGCCAGAATTGATCTGTCTTATGAATATAAATGAGAGAACACGCCGCTATAGCAGATTCACATCAACCGTGCATCTGATGTCTAGGCCAGTCCCTTACGACGCTCCTGCTTGGCTGTTGATAAGCCAATCACAGGGCTGGAAACTCTTAGTCTCTCGAGAGAGTTCACTTAGGCAGGATGTATGTTCCACCTCTCCTGAGGGATACTTTTGAAAGACGTATCCCTCAGGAGACGTGGAACATACATCCTGCCTATGTGAACTGCCTCGAGAGATTGAGAGTTTCCAGCCCTGTGATTGGCTTACTAATAGCCAATCAGGAGTGTTGTAGGGGACAGGCCTAGACACCAGATGCCGGTTGATGTGAATATATTATAGTAGTTAGTGAAATTGATAAAACGAAAACAAAAATCTTGTTAAATCATAATTTATGGAAAAGTGAAAACCAAAATCATCTTTATATTATTGTACAAATATCATACCAATATCACTCGGCGCTGCTTCCTCTTCTTTTTCTTCTCTTCAGTTTCTTTTGCACAAAAGAAAAGTCAGAACATTCCTGCACCATTTACTTGTTGCAAGTTCCAAAAAGAATTCCTATACGTCATTTTCACATAGCATACACCTTGAAGCATGCGCAGAAACTACTCTCGTTGTAAATACAAATGCTATTTAACCCGTAATATCAAGCAGACCAATATCTCGAATGGTGATATATATATATATATATATATATATATATATATATATATATATATATATATATATATATACAAAAGCTCAAAACTTGAAAATAAATGTTTATTATAATTTGAAGGAAAGGAGAAAATGGGAAACATACAATGCACAGTATCTATCATTCAATTAAGATATTAATAAGATTACCAATATCGACAACATAAAGTACTGCTACCCAATGGTTAGCAGTAATCTGTCACATCTAACAGGTACAAGAGCATGCAAACCTAACAGGTACAATAGAGTTCTGAACTTTCGAGAAATATACGCTGGAATAATTGGAGAGAGAGAGAGAGAGAGAGAGAGAGAGAGAGAGAGAGAGAGAGAGAGAGAGAGGTCCTTGTGTCATCCTTGAGCTACCTTAAGCCTTTTAACGGTCCACCAGTAAAGTAATGAAAAAAAATTACCTTTCTCAGAGAGAGAGAGAGAGAGAGAGACCTCGAACAGGTAGATTAACTTAAGTTCGCACCAACCTTGCGTTAAATTAAACTTGAACACCAAGAAGGGAAGGGAAGCGTAATTCTAATTTCGTAGAAATTCATTTCCACGAGGAGGCAAATGGACGCAAAACTTGTAATTTCGTTTTAAATGATCTTGAATCAATCCCTTATCAGGAAGAGAAGTAATTTTGAGAAACGTAACGATGTAATGTATAAAAACATCCGTACGATAACTTAAGAATGTAAAATGTTCTCGATATACGTACTTCAAGTACGTTGAAAAAAAATTACGCGGTCTGTTGCGCATACTGTTTCACTGTGGGGGAAAAAAAAAAAAGCATCCACAGAAGCGCATCTTCTTCTCCCTCCTTCCACCCCCTCCCCCGACAAACCCCTGAGCCCGGCAGGATCCTTTCTCCGAATTCCTTGAAATCAATCCTTTCTCCTACCGATCTCCTGGCTTCTTACGCATTCCAATCCTTCGTTCCCCTCAGAGGCGTTCCTTGAAATTACCGTGGCACTCGAGAAAGCTTTTTTTTTTTTTTCTCCATCCCGTGACGTCACTTTTTTTTACCTGTTCGTTTCGTAGATTGCAGGTGCGCCGACGTGATGGCACCGTTCCATGCGATGGACCTCCTAAATATGGGAGAGTAAGAGTCTGCTAAGGCAGAGAGAAAGAGAGAGAGGTGAAGATGATTCCGTATTTAAGAGAAAAAAAACGCGGAGAGAGTTTTCCGAAATGACGCAATTCGAGTCCCCTTCTGGTACTTTCATGAATGCGTAAATACGCGAGATATTTTTGAAAGGCAAATGCGTAGAAAGGAAGAAGGCGTTTGGGGCTAGAATTTGAATATCTGGCCTCTAATAACCGGATAATCACTGATAATATCAAGATACCAACTGGATGTTATTATCGTGTCATTTTAATCGTTTGACTTTCTTACACGAAGAAAACTCTAAATACGAGTCACAAACATATCTATAAAAAAAATACCAAGATAAACATATTTAAAAAATTAATTCCAACCTTTTCCTTCCAAATGCCTGACATCTTACGTTTTCCCATGACGCTACAATCTCACATATTAACTGCTGGTCTCAGTGTGAAAAGGCTTATTATGACAATTTTGACCATTCATGAAGTTTCACAGGAGTTAAAATCTTTTATTACGTTTCTCTTGTTATGTATGCGGGCACCGAACTTGGCTTATATAACGCCTATTATATGTGCATAATACACGTGTTTTAATATATATATATATATATATATATATATATATATATATATATATATATATATACACACACACATATACTTTCTATTTATATATGATTATACATAAATGTGCACATACTATGATATAGCATACTCGTGAAATTGCTTATATATATATATATATATATATATATATATATATATATATATATATATATATATATATATATATATAATTTCATAAGAAGGCATTGTGGCTATTACAATTTCATATATATATATATATATTATATATATATCTATATATATATATATATATATATATACCATGTATATATAAAAAAATAAAAAAAACAATTTCGCGAAATCTATATTCACAGTATGTGCACATTTATGTACGATCATAAACGTATAAATAAAAACCATATTAAAACACCTATCATTATTCTTTTGTAGAAATCTACTATCTGTAGAAAACAGCAACCTGCTCTTACAATCTTCTAAAACTGAGAGAATTAAATTCAAAGCCCCAAAATCACAGAAATCATAAAAGCCACACTAACTATACTTCAGAAGACAATTAGACGATAATCGCTTTTTTTTGTCTCAAATTGGACTGTAATACCCCCAAGTGATCACTTATGCAAGTACAGTGACTGATCACGAATAAGGAAAATATAATTGGTAGTGGAAATACAGCAACGCATTTTTATTTCAAGAATATATACAAAATCATAATAAAAAGAATTGCTTAAGTATGAAAAGAAAAATTTTCTTATATAATAAAATATTCATTAGCAATTATTCATAAGTCAATGGTAGTTTTAAATGCAATCAGTGGTTAAATAAACAAATGCTGATATTGTTTTTTTTAATCAAAAGGTGGAACTATAGAATCGATACAAGAAATAGCTTGGTAAATCATTAATATCAAACAAACGAAGGCATAAATAACGGAAATAATGCAATTCCACGCCTTCCTGCCAATCCCAGAGCTGGAAAATAACGGTCAAGTCTTCTTGGAACAATACCAAATGAAAAATCAGAACTCGGACTCACGCGAACTTTAGTCACCTCAAAATCTTGACGCTGAAAGAAACAAGTGAAAAATGCAACGAAGTTTCTTCAGCGAAATCGACTTTCTGTACAACGTATAATGCTTAATTCTGTATGAAACTTTCAGCCATGGCCCATGGAACTCTTAGCCGCGGCCCATGAAACTCAGCTACGGTTCTGTGGTGGGCTGTGTTGGTGGTACCTATGCACGTTTATGGCTAACATTAACATTAAATAAAATCAAAACTATTGAGGCTGGAGGGCTGCAATTTGATATTTTTGATGATTGGAGAGTGGATGATAAACATACCAATTTCCAACTCTCTAGCCTCAGTAACTTTTAAGATCTGAGGGCGGAGAAAAAAAAAAGTGCGGACGGAGACAAGGCCGGCACAATAAGTTTCTATTTTACATGAAACTAAAACTGCTGTCGATTTCGATTTAATTCTCCAAAAAAATCGACAGACATGACAATGAAAAAAAAAAAAAAAAAAAAAAACAAAAAACGTTGTTTTTTTTTGTTACCATGGAAGCAATTTTGCCATTGCTTCAAAGCTGACCGAAGGTGTGAAATTCGCAAGAAAGCAACGAAGAGGTCACGAAGTCACAGGATTGATTATATTATCAAGTAAATTAAGAAACTGGATATCAAACGGAACGTCTGTTAATGTGTAGTTGCACAAAACAAATGCAATTTTTAATTTTCAAGATTAATTTGAAAAATTAGATAATAAATTTAAGGGAAGCGTTGGATAATAAATTTAAGCGTGAAAAGTTACAAAAACATTTACACACATACATATAAATAAAGGTTTTTTGCCACGAAGGAAAAAATGAAAAAGCGAGATAGCCAAGTACTTTCGGTCCTGTTCGGTCAGTTTACTGAGGCAAACTGATTTTACAAAGAACAACATAGTCAAAAGAAGGCTTAATATACAAACTGACACTACCAGATTAGCCATAAGGGCGATTTTCACTCTACAGAGAGGAGGACCCGCCAAGAGGGTCTAGCCCCACCTTCGGGAAGGGGTTACCCCGGCAGTAAAACAAGTGATTCTTCCAGGTTTCGAGAAAACAGTACATTTTGAAAAAAAAAAAAAGAAAAAAAAAAGAAAAAAAAAACACGGGAGCATATACAATTTAATATCATGAATTTTTTAACACAAACAAAATTTCCCAACTGAGTGAAAAATCTCATTGTATTAATTGGGGTGATACCTCAGTAATTGCTAGATCTAATGATTATGTTTCAAGAAATTTACTGGAATCGGCAATTAATACAAATATCACTAATAAAAACAACCTAAATCTTAGTCTGGGAATGTACCATTTGGACCCATATATTTGTAAGATGTTTATGAAGGACCTCAAAATAAATGAACAACTAATAAATTAGTCCCACATGTATATAGTTTATTATTGTCTCTCTGGTCTCTCTCTCTCTCTCTCTCTCTCTCTCTCTCTCTCTCTCTGGTTCGATATTCTCTCCCTCTCTTTCTCTTGCTCGATATATAATTTATATTTTCTTTCGTCTTTTCATTAACAATATTTTTGTTGGGAAAAATTTGTGTAAAAATTCATGATATTAAATTGTATATACTCCCGTGTTTTTTCAAAATGTACTGTTTTCTGGAAGAATCACTTGTTTACTGCGGGTTTCCTTCAAGGTGTGGCTAGCCTCTGGCGGCTCCTCCTCTCTGTAGAGTGAAAATCGCCCTTATGCTAATCGGGTAGTGTCAGTTTGTATATTAAGCCTTCTTTTGACTATGTTTTTTGTTCTTTGTAAAATCAGTTTGCCTCAGTAAAGGGTCCGAACAGGACCGAAAGTACTTGGCTATCTCGCTTTTTCATTTTTTCCTTCGTGGCAAAAAACCTTTATTTATACATAGCATCCCGTTTTTATACTTTCGTGATCAAGTTATTCACACATATATACTAACATATATATAATGTATATACCTTATATATATATATATATTCTATATATCCATATTATATATATTATATGATCTATAAGAGAGAGAGAGAGAGAGAAAAATAAAAACGTCCGTAGAAAAAAAAAAGCTACAATTTTCTAATTTCTTCAAGCGATTCTGTAAATAGCAGCGACGATTTACCAGCATCGGGGAGAAAGTACGGCGATTTTCTTTTTTTATTTTCCCCTACGAGAACCGGATAACGACCCTCGTAGATCGTTTCCAACGGTCGTCAAGGTAAAACGGTCTCTCAGAAAGACGAGTGACTGGCGACTACACTTCATAAGCATCTCGACCATATAACAGTCGTCCAAGAGTACGGTTAGGACGACTGTCTCTCTTCGTGATGTTACGCACTGGTAATCTATTTTTCTTTCCGTTTTTTTAACACACACACACAGAAAGAAAGAGAGAGAGAGAGAGAGAGAGAGAGAGAGAGAGAGAGAGAGAGAGAGAGAGAATTTTCAAAGAACGAACTTTGCAACTCAAATGCGCGCTAAACCCAATACATAGACGCAGAGTATAGTGAACAACATAATTTTTTTTCAGATAATGTTATTTATTCCTTCTACTGTTTTTCAAAAGCTATGCTTACACACGTATACACACATACACTCATATACATACATACGTATGTAGCTATGTGTATATGTGGTATATATGTGTGTATCTTTACAATTATGTACCCATATACACGAGCATACACATACCTTACCTACAAATCCCCATAAAAAAAACTTGAAATTGTTAACTATGTATACATATACACATGTATATACATACAGCTTCCCATACAAAAATAAATAATTTGAAAGCGTGAGAATTTCGCTCTCTGAAGCGTTAGATTCAGCAAATATCAGTTCCAAAGATTAACCACATGAACCAAGCCACATAGGCGGGGAGAGAGAAGGGCAGAGGGCGTGAGGAGACGGCTCTCTCTCTCTCTCTCGTTGAGGTAGGGAGTGAGAAACAGGTACTTATAGTGTATGTTACATGTCATGGAATACATATTACAAGGATAGATTCACTGATTGCTGACATTACCCCTTGCTCTCGGCAGGAAAACACACACACACACACACACACACACACACACACATATATATATATATATATATATATATATATATATATATATATATATATATATATATACATACCTTATATATAGTGTATGCGAGATATATATATATTCTATATTATATATATACTTATATATATATCTAATTATATTATATATATATATATATATATATATATGTATATATAATGTATAGCTATATATTATACACATATTAAATGGTCAAACAAGGAAATTTTAAGTTTTTTTTAATACATTGTTTGTAAATACAGTAGCATCGTCTAAATGAAATCACCCTCACTGCTGATGAATGGGTGAAATCATAGCGAGCCTGTTCAGATACAATTCATATCCAGTTGTATATTTAGTCCAATCCTTTCATGCCCTCTGTAGTCCATTCAGCTAAAGATTGCTTGAAAAGAGAGAAGCCGGATATGCCACTGCATATGCATGGTATTACAGGGAGGACCCAGTGTGGCCCCCAACTATGATTTCACCTTAGCGATTCACACCGCTGCTCAATGAAGCAGTAGGCTGATGCTTAACCATTCAGTGACAGTGCAAATGACCGAAGAGAAACCAGATATACATGTGCTCAACACCATAGTAGGGACACCACTACACCCCTGCCCCCTTACCGTTGGTGAGGCGGTAGAAGGGGGGGGGGGGGGGGGGTAATTCCTTATCTAGGGGTTCAGTGGTGCCCACTACGATACCACGTATGTGTAGTTGCACATCTGATTCTTCTATACGCTCTAAGAAGCTGAATGAACGATGTGTCGACCTATCGCTTCAGTGAAACCCACCATTGTCAAGAATGTTTTCCAGTTTTTTCTTTGCAAATTTCATAATTAGTGTACTACGTTAGGTTCTTAATTATAAAATATTTACTACAATGTCCTTATCATTTTCCAACATTCTGAAGTCAGAGAGCTGGACCTACTAATCTGTAATTCTTCAGGTGAGCGTTAAGATCTAGTTCTTTTGATTAATTTCTTATATTTACTTCAGTGCCTATTTTCCACGCAAACCCTCATGTTTATATTTTGGAAAACCCACAATGGTTAGTTATATATTGGAAAATTAATTCCTTGGACATCTAAACTTTTATCTTGCGCTCTTCTTGTCATATATCTCCCCGCGTTGTCATTTTTCTTATAAACAGATCCTGAGACTAACTGATGTACTTTATCAGATAAGGGTACAAAACCCCTAATTATGCTCTACATACTGTATCAAAAGGATATTAGTCACTTATCTAAAGTCATAATATGTGTATAATATTTTTAAAGGGCGTATAATAATTATATAATAATTAAATGTGACAGTAATTGAAGAATTAAAGTACGGCACTGGATTTCTTTATTCGTTGTAGGCACATTATTTTTTTTATCCTAAGAAAACAATACCTTGAACACCAGTTCTGTTACTATAATGACCACTTAAGTTCAATATAGGCCTATTCCAGTGCTTGTTAATATCAACCTATAAACCTTGAATGATTAATATTTTTACGTACACCAGATGCCTGACAAATCTTTGATTACATCTAGACACTTCAGTGATGTTCATTCATGCTGCTCATCCCTTTTTCATGCAGAGGAGTGCAGAAACTATTCCTATAAAACTAAACAATAAATCATAGACAGCAATGACTTTACGTATACATCTCTCTTTCTCTCTCCCTCGGTCACCTTGTTATTAAGTGACCAAAATTGTTTTGACCATTCGCCGATACAAGACGTGCTGCTGCTCGCAGTCTCACAGTCATTCTGAGTCACGCTCACAAACGATGTTTTGTCTGTGACTTCGACCTACTTCCTTTCTTGCGTCTTTTACATACGATCTCTCTCTCTCTCTCTCTCTCTCTCTCTCTCTCTCTCTCTCTCTCTCATTAGGACACTGAATGAACAGTAGACCCTGCTCCTAAAGAAAAGTGAGTACACGATGTCTCCTCGGATGGACAAAGTCTTTGAGACATCCTAATCCTTGTAACTCACTCTCTCTCTCTCTCTCATACCCATAGGAAAATAAATTACCCTCGTAGTATCATCCTGGGATGCGTTACACGAGAGGGATCATAACAAATTGATAGACCTATACCGCGGTGGATAGATGTAATGGCGAGCTCGTTGACTGATTCTATTTTCTTCATTCTTCTTTTAGTAATACTTAACAACACACAAGTAAAAAGACACCAAGAACAAGGTTTCTCCTTAAAGGCTAGACCAAACAACACTAAAATTCAAAGTAAGAGCTCAAGAAAAAGAAAAATCCCTGTCAGAACATCCGGCCACAGCTGTCGCCATCACCCGAGTTCTATTTGCAACTGTGGCAACTTGGTCTATGACTATCCTTTCATTGTCAGTTCCGATAATAAGCAAATGCAAGGACAGGCTGGAATGCATGTAAACACACACCTTTAAACCGAATAAAGCAGAAATGTCACTCTTCTCACTGAGGAGTGCACAGAAACCTAATGCATAAAAACAAAGCAATTAAAGCAGAAACCCGTGGGCCTTGGTTGGACGGCGAGGAGATAACGGTAAGTTTGAAAAATTCCCAGATCAACCACCCTCCTCCTCCCCACTACATGCTGGCAATCCCAGCCCCAACCACACCTCGCATGATGTGAACTCCCTGCATGGAAGTTAATCTCAAATTAACAAATTGTTGAAGACAGGGAGGACCAACAGAACGATTTGGGGAATGGAGGGGATATTGGTCTGTTCGTGAAGGATAATAATAAATGATATTTGAGGTTCCACATGGGTCTATACGAATCGCAGGGGGGGAGGGGTTCCCCTTAAATATTGTTTGCAGGTAAAAGGCTTGTATTACAAGTGGGGGGCTATTCTTATAAAGGTGGTTTAGTTTTATTCTAGACTCAAGTGA
>NC_061093.1:21325305-21330305 GCF_015104395.2 Macrobrachium nipponense | reverse complement strand
ATAAAACACCAAAATATAGAGAGAAAATACTATATTTCAGAGATTGAAATATAGTATTTTCTCTCTATTTTGGTGTTTTTATGGGCTCCTGTTATTATTGTTATTATTATTATTATTATTATTGTTTATTATATATATGTATATATATATAATATATATATTATATATATGTAGTATATATATATATATATCTATATATATATATATATATATATATATATATATTATATATATATATATATATATATCAAAACTCACACAATGACACAGAGACCAAATATGCTCATGATTTACGTATATTATATAGATATAGTATATATCTATAATATATATAATATATATAATATATATATAATATATATTATATATAGATATATCTTATTATTATATATATATATATATAATTATATAATATATATAATATATCTTATATCTTCTATATATATAATAATTTTATATATATATATCTATGTAGTGAAAATGAACTAGATAAATCTACTCAGGTATACTCAAGTGTATTTGACATTTTTCCGTGAAAGCAGAAATGTTGTTGAAAATATAGCCAAAACTTTTTTTTACTTAAAACAAAAATAGAGATCTCGCGTGTAAAAGCCTCCTCCAAAAGTTATATCTATTTCTGATACTTTGAACTTCAAGTACAGGAATGACTTACGAATATTTAAAGGTAATTTCACAATGACAGAAACAGTCAACAAAGATTCTCTCTCTCTCTCTCTCTCTCTCTCTCTCTCTCTCTCTCTCTCTCTCTCTCTCTCTCTCTCTCCATGTCAAGAATCATTATTCCCATGGAAAGTCTACTTTTGCTAACAATTTATAACACCTGTCAATGAGTGTACCTGTAATCAACCGTCTTATTCATAGTTGAATTCCCATCTTAAAACTCGGAAAGTATATAAGTAAAACTAAAGAAGGTAACTGCGTCACAAATTTAAACTTTGACAGTATGAAATATCAAGGTAGTGCACATTATTTTTCCTTCAACAAATTAGCAATAAACAATAAGGTAAATAAATTCTTAATGAAACAAACCAGACGCATCCACGCTTGAAATTAAGGGAAGAACCAAGTTAGCAAAATTATCGCAATAAGCAGCCATTACAGTAACCACACCCCTTCCATAATTAATAAAAATAAAAAAATGAATAAAAATAAAGGAAAAACAATTAAGGACAATTGACGATCAATCTCTCCACGCCCTTCTGTGGAAAACCTGCCATGATAAATCTCATAGTAATAGCTTCATAGACCATGGACGTGACCAATAAACAGCCAAGGGCATTAGTGAAGCTTCCAAGGCTCTTGAAATAATAATAATAATATTTCGGAAGGAGACCTTCTCGTAGGCATGTTTTGTTAAAAATGATTGCTGCTTCAGCAGTATTAATCTTGACGGCTTTCTCGTTGTTGCTTATACTGGCGAGCAACCCACCAAAGGGCATGGTAAAATTCGGTTGAGTCATTTGATTTATTATTGCTTATACAATTCATTCTCTCTCTCTCTCTCTCTCTCTCTCTCTCTCTCTCTCTCTCCAACGCGACGTTTCCTCCTTGTCACGAAGACGAATCAGAAGCTAGCGACAACGGTCTAAATGGAGATAGCGAGTGTCCTGCGCGGTTCAAGACCACCACCGTCAGGGCCTTCGTCAGGAGGGCCCTCTCGCACTAAACAACGGAGACAAAATATGCGCAGCAACGAAGTCTATGTTTACCCCTCATGAACGATAACTAATCGTAGTCAACTCTGCGAATCGAAACATTCCCGAACTGTCTTCACATGAAGTTCGTTTGTGGGGCCGATCTTATTCACCCGATGGGTGGAATGGGGCCAAAGTGGGCGTGGTGAGGAGGAGAGAAGAGAGACAGAGGTGTAACAAGTATTTCGGGACTGGATCACTCCGCCAGACAGCCTCAGAGTGCGTCCATTCGCTACTGGTAAGTGACGTCACTAAACAGCTGACTGACAAGTGTCCTTGATTGATATCATTAACTAGAAAATGCCTTTCGTCTAAAGAGCAACTTTAGGGAAAAGGTCGCTATCCTCCTGCCCCTCTCTACCCTGGCTGCGAAACACCTCAGTCGACTCATTTACAGGTACAATTTGCCCTAATCGTTTCTCTTGCAATGAGATCGATATCTGGTCTTTCTCTCATGAGATGATGTTAACCACTGGACCATCGAACCTATTATTATTATTATTATTATTATTATTATTATTATACAGACTGTACATGATCTGTGAAAAAAATAGAAAAACAGATCTAAGCTAAGCACAATAAAATAATAATCAAGACAAGAAATTAATGAAAACATAAGATGGTAGGAGAATTACAACATGACGACCACGATGTCAAATATATATAAATACATTTTATACATACATATACGTATATATATACATACATACATACACACACACACACACACACATACTATACATATATATATATCTATATATATATATATATATATATATATATCAAACAACATCCATATATAAAAATATATTATATATATATATATAGATACCTATGTTTAGTGTGATAATAATATATATATATATATATATAATATAATAAAATATTTATATATTAATTAATATATGATTATTATGGATATGAAACTGTATACTACACTAAGAATTACCAAACAACCCAAACTGACACACATATACACCAACACCTCCCCAGTTCACCTAAGAAAAAAAAATAATACGAGGTCAGGTAATCATACCCTGCAGTCTGACATCTCGGGAAGAAAACACTCAAAATAACGTATCATTTTACTGCAGGAAGACGCCATTCTTTATTCTTTTCTCTTATCTGTTCGTCTTTCTTACAAATCCATAAAGAACGTCCTTGGAGTTCCCGAACGAATCTCTTCTAAACCTCACCTCGCACCCAGAGTGATCCACTTTTCCCTCACCATGCAGCATCGAAGGCGAACAGGATCTAATAGTAATAAGGCATTTGATCCCATAAGGGATTTGGAAAGTAACAGGGCAGTTGGAGTAACAGGGCCGCCAAGTTACTACAATGAAGGAAGGAACTGGTTACTGGTCACCTGAAAACCAGACGCATGGAAAGTCTGCCTGTTTACCTGCCCAGTGCATCCTTTTGCAGAATAGGTTATCTATCATACAGAGAGAGAGAGAGAGAGAGAAGGTGATGAAAAGTGTGTGTGTGTGTGTGTGTGTGAAGAGAGAGAGAGAGAGAGGAGAGAGAGAGAGAGAGAGAGAGAGAGAGAGAGAGAGAGAGTCGTCTGTCAACTTAGGCATCACCTGTCTCCCTATTTATCCAAGGCAAGCTTTTGGTAGCAGCTGTAAAAAGTGTCAATATACGTCATAACCTGTCGAACTATTTCCCCAAGGCAAAATAATGGTAACGACTAAATTTAAGCCTAAATATAGTATAAATTTAACGTAAACATAATGCGCGAATATCATCAGTTTTCTACCACACACATCCTATCAAATCCAAAGGCTAATTTAGCAGTGAAAGGTCAAACTCGAGCGCAGTTACAAATTTATAAAGGTCAAAACATCTCCCAGAAGGGTCAGTGATCCCAAGAAATACAAGTTACAGTCAGCATGAAACGTCAGCTTAAGTCTTCCCCGAAAGGTGTAGGCTATACCTGGGCGTCGGGAATTTAATCAGGTTGCACCAGTTTCAAGAAACGAGAGAGAGAGAGAGAGAGAGAGAGAGAGAGAGAGAGAGAGAGAGAGTGGGGGGAAGAAGAATATGAAAATCAATAAGGAGAGAGAAGAAGAACATGAAAATCAGGATGGAGAGAGATGTAGAACATGAAAATCAGGAGAGAGAGAGAGAGAGAGAACATGAAAGTCAGGAGAGAGAGAGAGAGAGAGAGAGAGAGAGAGAGAGAGAGAGAGAGAGAGAGATAGCACATGAAAATCAGGAGAGAGAGAGAGAGAGGAGAGAGAGAGAGAGTAGACATGAAAAAGAGAGAGAGAGAGAGAGAGAGAGAGAGAGAGAGAGTAGCACATGAAAATCAGGAGAGAGAGAGAGAGAGAGAGAGAGAGAGAGAGAGAGGGCAGCATTATTTAACGGGGTCATACAGACACAACGCACGCAGGCATGCGCGGAGGCACAGGCACTTTTATCAACAGCCATAAAAATGAGGTTTATGACAGCGATCGGTAATGAAATTAAAGACAATTAAAGACACGATCCGACGCTTGTTCAAGCATGCAACGACTCGAGGCAATTATGCGCAGCAGGAAGATGGCACGCAAGCACGCGCAACACAAATCGACGTTCTTGGGAGTCTGGAGACTGAAAAAAGTGTAACGCAGGAAATGGAATAATTATGGCGATAATGACAATTAACACAACTATCATTTATTATTATTATTA
The DNA here is from genome assembly GCF_015104395.2 of Macrobrachium nipponense. NCBI lineage: Eukaryota > Metazoa > Arthropoda > Malacostraca > Decapoda > Palaemonidae > Macrobrachium > Macrobrachium nipponense. The sequence continues at coordinate 21,325,914 of NC_061093.1, read as the reverse complement.
TTATTATTATTATTATTATTACGTTTGGGTGTCTGGAGGCTGTAATCTGTGTCAGGGGAAACAGTATAATGATAGCGATATTGACATGAATGATAACACTTATTATTATTATTATTATTATTATTATTATTATTATTAAGTATCCAAATATGAAAGATATATAAACGAGACCTATTTGACAGAAACCACGAATAAAAGAATAAAACATAACAAATTATATGATTATTATTATTATTATTATTATTATTATTATTATTATTATTATTATTATTATTATTATTATTGGAGTATCAAAATATGAACGAGAGACGAACAAGATTTATCTGACAGAAAATAGAAAATGGAAACAAAACAAACAAATAAAGAGGCAGAACCTAACAAGAAAAAACGGTACCAGGCATTTCACAATGAAGCCTAAATAAAAAAAAAAACAAATGGACGCCAGAAAAAACATGAAATACTAATACATCAAAAACACATTACAAACTTGACTTACTCCAGTAACCTCCCTGCTTGTTTTGAAAACGACTCATTAAAGATGATTCAGACCTGTAATTCCTCCTGACCAAAACAACGCTAAACTCATTAACCAAAACTAGCTCGGGAAAG
>NC_061093.1:21275305-21315305 GCF_015104395.2 Macrobrachium nipponense | reverse complement strand
AGTTTCCTTAATTATAGGAGTCACTCAACTGAGTCACGTCTTATGGAAGATTCCTCCAGTCACTTCAGGTTCTCAGAGCACCACTGAGTGACAAGGCTTGACAAAAGACTTTTAATATTTTAAATTAAACTGGCCTTGTGCTATCACGGCCTCTTGCTTAATACTATAACCCGAAATTATGATTTTTAATTAAGCTAGCCTTGTTCTACCACGGCCTCTTGCTTGATATTATAACCTGAACTTTTGCTTTTACATTAAGCTGGCCTTGTGCTATCACGGCCTCTTGCTTCATATCATAACCTGAACTTATGATTTTTAATTAAGCTGGCCTTGTTCTACCACGGCTTCTTGCTTGACAATAAAACCTGAACTTTTGCTTTTAAATTAAGCTGGCCTTGAGACATCACGGTCTCTTGCTTCATATTATAACAAGAGCTTATGATTTCATATTAATTAAGCTGGCCTTGTGCTATCACGGCCTCTTGCTTGATATTATAACCTGAACTTATGATTTTAAATTAAGATGGCCTTGTGCTATCAAAGCCTCTTGCTTGATATTATAACCTGAACTTATGATTTTAAATCAAGCTGGGCTTGTGATATCACGGCCTCTTGCTTGATATAACCTAAACTTATGATTTTAAATTAAGCTGGCCTTGTGCCATCACGCCTCTTGTTTGATATTATAACCTGAAATTATGATTTTAAATTAAGCTGGCCTTGTGCTATCACGGCCTCTTGCTTAATATTATAACCTGAAATTATGATAAAAGTTAATTTGGGTGTATGTGGCTCTTCAATCACCCTTCCACAAAACCACTACAAATGCATAAATGCCACAGACATCAATAACAACAAACCACTCCCGCTTTCATCCAAAGCCGACCACTTTCCCTGCGATGATACTAATAAAAAAAAATAACAGCTTTGTTATCATCAATATCATTGAATGACTTCAAAATCTTCTCTAAAGATATTATGGCAACTAAATTTATATACGAATTAAGAAAGGCTTTTTTAGGACATTATATTTTATATTTAAAATATACTTTCAAAATCGCTTGCTTTAATAATATAATAATAATAATAATAATAATAATAATAATAAATGTAAAAAATAAATTAGAAACAAACAAAAAATCGTAATAATATAAATAAAATATATATATTATTATGATATATTTATATATATATATATATCATATATATATACTATATTATAATAATTAGATATATATATATATATATATATATATATATATATATATATATATATATATATATATATAAAAGCAGCGCTTTATGAAAATCGTCCTTGTGATAAGGAACAGAAATCCATTTCCACCAATGACTCCAAAATTAATTAATGCATCGATGAGATAGAAAGAATAAAAAAAGAAAGAAAAAAAAAGAGGTGAATGGCCACGATATAAAACCAAAGCTTTCGAACTAAAAGCAAACTAAACTTCAAAACAAGGAGATTTAAAATGATAATGAAGCAAAATGAGAGAGAGAGAGAGTTGTTCAAGCAATTAAGAGTGTTACCTCAAAGTAAACTTACACTGTTTCCAAACGTAAAAAGGTTAGCAAAATCCATCTAATTATATATATATATATATATATATATATATATATATGTATATATATATTATATATATATATATATATATATATATAATATACATATATATATATAATGCTTCGGTTAGTTTACCTCAATGCAATCATTCAATTCTGATTTAACGGAAATTCAATTCATTTTTCCGTTTTCTTTATTCGTCATCTGTCTTCTCCTTTACCCTTCCGGTTCTCAGCACATATGGAGAGAGAGAGAGAGAGAAGAGAGAGAGAGAGAGAGAGAGAGAGAGAGAGAGAGAAGAGTGAGTTGGGGCTACCGCAGTCTAAGAACTCATCTATCAAGAAGTTCACTGATCTCTCTCTCTCTCTCTCTCTCTCTCTCTCTCTCTCTCTCTCTCTCTCTCTACTGAAAAACAAAACGACATCCTAAATGAACACTGTGTGATCCTATAAAACGCAAAATCGTTAAGAAAAATAATGATGTTTCAGTCATTATTATTATTATACCGTTGTATTATTGGTACAATTACTTAATTATTACTATCATCATGAGTACCTTCAAATGCTTAATTACATTATTATTACTATCATCATAAGTATCTTCAACTACTTAACTATTTATTATTATATCATCTTAAGTATCTTCAACTACTTAATTACTTTATTATTACTATCATCATTAGTAGCTTCAACTACTTAGTTACTTTATTATTACTATCATCATAAGTATCTTCAACTACCTACTATTTTCATTTCTGATCACGCATGACATTTCAAGGCTAAGGTGTTGTATACATCTAGGCTCCAGATCGTAAGCATCAATTAAGAGTGCGATATTTTTATATTCTCATTAATAGCTATTTCTGACTATATTTAGTCCATGCCTCTATCTTTAGAAGTAAAAGAAGTTACCACATGTAAATGAAACTCCTAAACGTTCTAAGAATATTAATAAATAAATGCATGCAACACTAATTACTGTGAAGTTGATTGACACTGATGATCGTGATCTTAAAATTAGACTGTTTACAGCTTAGAAACTATTGCACGGCATTTGCATATGCATTGCTCTCTCTCTCTCTTTCTCTCTCTCTCTCTCTCTCTCTCTCTCTCACACACACACATACACACAACCGAACTACCATCGTTCAAATCCCCGAACCGGCCAAGGTACATACATTCTTTCTCAAATCTGGTATATATACCTCTTGTGCCCTAAGTTATGTTCTTTGACTACCACACAGTTACTCGAATGTTGTGGGTCGCAGTTGGAGAGAGAGAGAGAGAGAGAGAGAGAGAGAGAGAGAGAGAGAGAGAGAGAGAAATTCCTGAGATTAGGTACTCCTCTGCATTTCTCTCTACTTACAGAATGATTTATATATATATATATATATATATATATATATATATATATATATATATATATATATATATATATATATATTAATCAACGAAGAAAAGGCGAAGAAATTCCCTTGCCAAACATTCTTTCCATCCCACTAATTGTCTCAGCAATAAAACTTCTGTGGTACGACTCAATCCCATGAGAAAGTAATAAATACTGAGTTGAAAAAACTCATAGAACAGTTTTTTTTTCTCTATTTCCGATAGACGACGGCGTCAGCTGATGGAAGCCTCGTTTACGGTGTTTTTTTTCTCTCTCTTTTTTATGTTTTTGATTAGGGGAGGAAAATCAAAAGGGAATCTGATTTAAGGATAGACTAAAGATAACTCAGAAAATTGGGATGTCAATATTGATCGTATTTTATATTATGATTGGTTTAAAATGAGCTTGAACATTCCAGTTTCTAAAATTATTTTTAAAAACATTATCAAAAAATATTCATATAAACGTGAAGAATTAAGTGTCACATTAACAGCAATTCAAATGAACACAATCTTAAAAATTATACCATAATAAAATATATTTAAAAAAAATAAATATATATATGATATATTTATATATATATATATCATATATATATATTATAATATATATATATATATATAGATATATATATATATATATATAAATATGTTTTAAATATCTATACTATATATATATATATATATATTATATAATATAATATATATATATATATATAGTTCTCCAGTACGATAGAAAACGGAAGCCACCCCTCTATCAAAAACGATATTAAGATAAAAAAAAAAGTAATTACACAAGAAGAAAACTAGAAAAAACAACGCTAAAACAAATTAAATAAACGCAGGAAATGCAATGCAATTTGCGGCAAAACATTTTAAATCTCAGCCTGAGACTTCTCCCTGATACTCGCTCCAGAGGCGTCTCCCAGATACTTTCCTCAGAGGCTTCTCCCAGAGTCTTCTCCCTGAGACTTCTCCCTTCTAGTTCCAGAGACTTCTCCCTGAGACTCCTTCCAAGGCTTCTCCCTGGGACTTCTTCCTGAGACTCCTTCCAGAAGCTTCGCCGTGAGTCTTCTCCCTGAGATTTCTCCAAGAGACTCTCAGGCACGAGAACTTTTGGGTCAGAACAAAGAGATCGTCACCCCAGAGACTGATCAAGCGAGACTATGACGACGACGAAGAAATAAAAGCCTTCAAGAAGAGTAAAAATAAAATTAAAAAATTAATAAAATGGTGACCTTCGCTTCACCTTTGAGAACACTGATGCCATAATTCGTTACCCACAATAATAATCATATGTGAATTAAATGGCACACCGTCAAATAACTTTGTCTCGCTTGAAAATAGTTTGCTTTATTATAGATATGAAGTAACTTTTAAGATGCAGAATTTCTATGTAATAATTTTTCTCATATAATTTCTTATTCGTCAGTACAAAGAGACGACTTAAAAATAAATCAAACCATTGGACCTGTAATTTGTGAATTCAGTACTGGAGTTAAACGAAAAATGTTTTTCATAAATATTATGAAACCGATTCTTCAATATCCGAGATAGACGCAATGAAAATTCAAGGAACAAGAATATTAATAAACAGATGTACACGCCACTATAATAGATGCACAAGCAAAAACAATGGGCGCACAAACAACAATAAAAGTTGCACAAACAACAATAAGAAATTGAAAAGCAACAATAATAGTTGCACAGACAATAATAATAATAGATTCCAAAACAACAATAATAGCTGCACAAACAACAATAATAGATTCAAAAGCAACAATAATAGATGTACACACAAAAAGGGGGGAAACGAATATGGCAACAATAAAAATAAAAGCAGACACTGGCTAACATGAAAACATACAAGAATTTCGACAACTCAATCTCACCTTCGATCAAGGGAGGAAAACCGAGTGGGGGTTGGGGTATGGGACTAACGGAGGAGGAGGAGGAGGAAGAGGAGGAGGAGGGGTGGGGGAGCAAGGATGGTATAAAAACCAGATGCCGTACATCCGAAGCAATATAATTAAAGTAATCTGCGGTGTCCTCGGCTGGGACACCAGATTGGCGGACTTTTTCTTTCGTTGGTTATGTCAGCTGCCAGTCCACGGCTGGCTAATTCCCGCTAATTCAAGTTCCGTTTAATTACCTTATAAAAAAAGAATCGGATTCAATGCCGACGGAAGAGAATGAATCTGTATTATTGTTCTTATTAAATGTTTAAGTCATAAATATTTAAAGTTGTACAGAAACACCAGAAAATAATTGGGAATACATAGATAATTCATGCATGTATATATATATATATATATATATATATATATATATATATATATATATATATATATATATATATATGAAAAATATACAATGCGTAAAACTGACTTACATGAAACCAAAAGTAGAAACATACAAGCAGTTGTACAAAGACTGATTTCAATCAAAATAATTTTGAAATGTACACGTCATTCATTTTTTTGTTTACATTGAACACAAAACCTTTTTCCAAAGAGCTGAATAAACGAATGAAAACAATCGCGAAATTTGAGTAAATTAAACAAAGAGAATCGAAAGAGACGTCGTGGAAAAAGCACAGTTTAAAATCCGGCAGCAAAATCCGCAGAACTGTTTTCTCGAAGTTTCCCATCAACATACGGCAACCCGTCCGCCATATGGACAGAAGGATGAATGTACAGGGAAATAAAAAAAATAGACACTTCGTCCCGTCTGACAGATAGATAATAAAACAGACTGTATACACTTAACTGACAAATTTAACAGCATTTACTTGGTTGGAGCTTATATGATTATAAATATGTTGAGATATAAATATGGCTAAATATTGAACCAGGAGCATTTAATTTTACATGTAGCTTTAAAAATAAAAACCCTGAAATTCCACAAGAAATCCACTGCCATCAAGTAATATTTAGAAGAGACATAAATTTGACAGTTAAACTTAGGTAAATGATTAAAAACAATCAAGACTTAAATAGCAATTGAAGACTAAATGCTCATTTAGCAGAAGCAGTGGTAGGAATCATTTTTGTGATTTAATTTATCGCGTTTCTAATAACTCCACGGTGGCTAAGACCTTGTCAAAATCAACTAAATTACGAGTCCCAAGGTTGTTCTCTGCACTTCTAGAGACTGGCGACGATCTCCATAGGTCCTACCCACGAAACCAAAGAGTAGCAAGTCTTACTTAAGATGAAGTGAAAGTCGAGGCTGATTATGCTACGCAGTAAACGGTCGCCATTTGCGAGTTACGCCTTGTTAAAAGACTCGATAATTAGTCAGTTACGCCAGCGTACCGGGTGATTTATGCTGCACGTAACGAGTTTGTCCTTTTTTTGTGCGTTAACTTCATAACTTTCCCTTGCATTGTTCGTGGTGTTTTGGCGGTGTCTGTTTAACACGTTAAGTTGTTCGCACGCGCGCGCGCGCCCGTACACACACACACACACACACTTTTAAGGTGTGGCTTGACAAATCTTGGGAGCAGGAATGATTCGTAATTGAATTCAAAGTACATATTGTGATATACTTCTGATATATGCTTATTTTATATACATACATATATATATATATATATATATATATATATATATATATATATATATATATATATATATATATATATATATATATATATATATATATATATATATATATATAGCAGAAGTGTCACATTGGCATCTGAGATTTACTTACCTCACAGATTTATCAAGCTACATTAATATATATATATATATATCTTATATATATATATATATATACTATATACGATATATATATATATATATATAATAAATAATATATAACTATACATATATATAATATATATTAATAATATAGATTACTTCATTATTACGATATAATATTATATTATATATAGATATTAGATATACTATATACTATATACGATAGATACCTGTGTGTGCTCGTGTGTGTAGCTTGTAAAAATTATATATATATATGAGAGAGAGAGAGAGAGGAGAGAGAGAGAGAGAGAGAGAAGGGGGGGGGGGTGGGGGGGGGGGAGGGGGATGTATATACATGCATATATCAACATATGCGCTCAGCGAGGAAACTACAGTTCTCCTACGAGGCAAGGGAAACAGAGAGGTAGATCAAACTGGTTTTCCCAAAGTCGTCTCGATCCAGAGCGCAAATGGCACCACTTTCCAAAGAAATGGCGCCTTTGGCCACGAGCTGCTACATCCAAGACCAAAAGTTTCCTATGGGTTCTGCAGCTCTACTGCGCTGCATTCGGTTCGTACTTCATACTCCAAATTTAAATAAAAAAAACAATAGTAATCAATTAGTTGCAATAAAAACCATAAAGACACTTCAAAAGCCTTAATGCCTTGGAAGTGTATGCTTTGCAGAAAAAAATGCCGTATTACCACCTCGGCAACTTATTACGGCATTTTTAATCACACTTATCACAAACATGTAGAATACAAGTCGCCGACTTGGTACTCGTAACCAACACTGTCCAGAGATTTGTTCTCGCCTTACGGTAGCCGATTTGTTTTTTCAACATGTTTGTGATATGTATTCAGTGAGTAGCCAACGGGTGTTTAACACATGTTAACACACATTTAGAATTACAAAAATGTCGATTTAATGTCTTAAGACATTCTTAGGAAGTCCTATGATAAGTGATACCTGATCAAAACCAGTTGTACAAAATCCAGCCTGTTGGAGAGTTAATATCCCATGAAAACAAAACAAAAAAAGTAAAAAATGCGGCACTGCTCATGAAACATTTAGCCACGACCCAGTGGTGGCCACTCACATAGTGTTGCCAGACGCACGTTCGTGTTTAACTTAAACCTTATATAAAATAAAAACTACTGAGGCTAGAGAGCTGCAATTTGAAATATTTGATGACTGGGGGGTGGATGATCAACATACCAATTTGCAGCCCTCTAGCCTCCAGTAGTTTTTGTGATCTGAGGGCGGACAGACAAAACCATCACAATAGTTTTCTTTTACAGAGCACTAAAAACAAATAACAAAACAAAACCAAAGAATATATTCAGAAAAAAACCATAACCTAGACAGATACCAAACCAACCAATATACTTTCCACCCAGAGGTTCGTTCTATACATTTGGTCGTCACTTGTTATCAATATGTTTGTAATATGTCTACGATATGTTGCAGGTGTGTGGCTATATTTTACAATAATTTGGGAAGAAGCATACTTCATCACATCCAGTTGTAGAAAATTCCACGCCAAAAAATAAGAAAAAAAACATAAAAGAATAAAAAATAAAAGAAAAACCCATAACCTAGACCGATCAAAGCTCCCTCAATAATTCCCTGGCCAATAAAAAACGGGCAGGTTCTCCACAAGACTTTTCCCAAAGATCCGGCAAGACTACCTATATTCCCACACTTGTATCTGCTTCTCGATTGTTCACAAACATTTAAGCTATTATTGGCTTCTTCTTCTTCTTCTTCTTCTTCTTCTTCTTCTTCTTCTTCTTCTTCTTCTTCCGGCCTTTTAATTTCATCGTCGAAACATGGACAAGAGTCAAAGGATGGAACAATAGAATTATCTTGTCTTTTTCACGTTTGATTATTATACACAAAGACAAAGGGCTTGCACACAAAGACAAAAAAAAAAAAAAAAAAAAAAAGACAAAAAAAGCTGGTCTGACGTGATCACAACTCAACATTATCTTTATCCAGAGAAAGGCGAGAAGCCTATAGTATGGACTGAGAGAGAGAGAGAGAGAGAGAGAGAGAGAGAGAGAGAGAGAGAGAGAGAGAGAGAGAGAGAGAGAGAGAGAGAACGCAAAATCCTTTGAAATCAAACAATACCAAATTTCTCTCATTGTCACGTCAGAAAGAACAGCTAAAGACACAGTAGATGAACAACGGGTGAATGCTAATTATGCTCACAATTCATATGGTTTGAATAAGAAAGGCAGATAAACATCGTATGAGGAACAATGTCATATTAAGTATTCACAAGGTAATATTCATTAAAATCTACTCACATATAATTTAACCACGGAAAGAGGAACCTCTACTTATAAAAGGATGAGTGGCAATATCAAAGCCAATTGATAAATATATATTTCTGATGCCTCCTCGAGGACATTTTTTCTTAAAAAATTTTTTCCGGACGAAATTGAAGTGTTTCAAAAAATATATTTCCATATATTATATATATATATATATATATATTATATAATATATATATATATATATATATCATATATATTATATATATATATATACACCAATGTTTCTTAGTTAAAATGTCTTGGTGTTACATCTCATCCGAAAAAAGTAAAGATTCCTGATATTATTATTATCATTATAGTAGGATCAACCTTGATGCAAAATACTATTCTCACATCAAAACATTACGAGAGAGAGAGAGAGAGAGAGAGAGAGAGAGAGAGAGAGAGAGAGAGAGAGAGAGAGAGAGAGTCTCCTAATGCAACCCTGAAAATTCCAAAGTGTTTCATAATCATTACCAGGCAGAAAAAATAACACTATAAAATACAAGTTCATCTGTGATGAATAATTTAGCAAAAAGATAGTATTATTTTCCCGTGTGACTGGGCGTGATGTCAGCATTGGCATTACGTAATACCTAAGGAAGGTCCAGAAATTTCTGTAGCAATTGTATGGGAAAAGCAGATTATGGGGAAATCTATAAATCAATTTTGGGGGGAAAAACTGAGAAGGAGCTCATGTAACTAAAGTAACCTTTGCACGAAGCAAGTGAGAGGTAAATAAATAATAAACATACATAAGTAAATATGAGACAATAACAACCCTATGAAACTTAAACACGCAGACATATTGCAGATTAACATATGTTTCTACCTGGTATTGTTGCATAATAATGATTAAAGGATTTTTCACAAACTTATTGCTTAAATAATTTTTCACAAACTTATGCTTAAATAAAGCCAAAAGACAGTCTCTCTCTCTCTCTCTCTCTCTCTCTCTCTCTCTCTCTCTCTCTCTCTCTCTCTCTCTCTCAGTTCGAGACACTGACACTAATGATGATAAAACAATTCAATTGGACACGACACGTATGAGCCAACTATTCTCCCAGGCTAATCGTCCAAGAGGAACCAAGGATAGACACGAGTTACAGGGAGAGGAGGGGGTCCTTGACCTTCCGAGAGAGAGAGAGAGAGAGAGAGAGAGAGAGAGAGAGAGAGTCATGTCAAGGGTAAATTTTACGTAGTGTGTGAAAATAAAATACTGTTGAAAATAGATTTAAAAATATTTTTTACAAAAATATAATTGCATTTTATTTGGGCCAACTAATACAATCACCTTTATAATGACCAAAAGATATTTATAAACAAAAGATCAATAAAAGATAATCAAACAACAATATTAATGATATAAAAATAATAATAACAGAACCTTTGCGCACATAATTAAGACACAAGTACCGACAAAAAAATAACATTAAGCAAAAGCAATGGCCCACAAAAACAGAGAAGAAATTGATCCCAAGTTCAAAGTCTTGCAGAACAGGAAGTGAAAAGCCAACCAAATACTCGATATGAAACAAACAGGACAAACAACTCCCGTGAGAGAGTTGACCTGGTCATAGGTACGAAAAAAACTAAAACTAGTAGCAAGGGTAGTGTGTGTGTGTGTGTGTGTGTGTGTGTGTGTGTGTGTCTCAGAGAGAGAGAGAGAGAGAGAATATACATAGTTACATTGCGAAAAAGAAATAATCTTAAATCCCAATATTTCTCATTTATTCTAAATGAGTGAATATCTATTCCCCTGTGCTTCTCTCTCTCTCTCTCTCTCTCTCTCTCTCTCTCTCTCTCTCTCTCTCTCAGAAAAGCCTCACTACAGCCTGAATGTCCAGCAAATACTGTTAATTACCCACCCATAGAAAGCCATTCATTACTGGTGAATGGGCTTCCTTCACTTTTGGCGTATTTATTCCATATTGCATCACTTCAATAATTGCCTTACGTAGAAGCGTTTCCTGTTAATAAGTGGGCCATATGTAAGTCTGTATAGGCACTCGCACGCGTGTGTGTGTGTGTGTAAGGATATGCCTAACAGTAGTTATTACACTTCAGTAACAGGACATTTCAATGAACCAATAATTTGAAAGGCGTTTAAAACATAAATCGACGAAAAAAAACAATAAAAAAAAGTGCGAAAAATATAAATACGAAGGAATAATCTCGATCTGAAAATGGAATATAAAATCGTTTAAGTGGAAATTTTAAAAAATTGCTGAAATGAAATTCACTGTTACCATAGTTTTTGTTAATATTATCTTTTCGTCATTACTGTTATGATTACTGGGCCTGATTATCATTAGTGATCAAAATGTACACGATATTTACTCTTCTTGCATTCCACCAATCACAGTAGTTCAACTGCATGTGAATTCCATAAATTTCTGTAAAGTTTATTACGGTTCACATCATAACCGGTAGATACCTGAATTCGTCAGGTCAAATTTGTGATATTCCAGCATCTGCAAAAGTCGACAGAAGGTATGAAGTCGGCGAGAGCCGCTGCATCGTCAAAACCACTTTTACTACTACTACAATTCCTATTATTATCATCATTCTTCAGCAAATGAAACCTTTTCATATGAAGCAAGCCGACAGGGGCCACTGACTTTAATTCAAGCTTCCAAAGAATATGTTGTTCGTTAGGAAGAAGAAAGAGGAAATAAAGGAAAATACAAAGAGAAGAAATAGATAAGAATGTATGAAAATGCAAGTAGATGAAGAAGAAGGGAGCAGAGCGGAAAAGAAATTCCTTCATTAGTAAGAATATAAAAAGTATATAAAAAAAAGTATAACACCGAAATTGAGTTCGTTTTCTTCGAAGAAATCACTTTCCAAGTAAAAGCGAATGTCACTATTAATCTTGCCTGGTATAATTGTGATCTCTTTACACCGATAACATTGTTTTTATCAGCGGCGACTTTCTGCTTTCAATTTTATTCTCCTTTCTTCTTCCACGTAACTCTAGCGTCGATTTTGCATTTAAATTCTCAAGAAAATTCTAATTTATAAAAGTAAGTGGCTTATCTTTCCTAAATATTACTCTATGAAAAAAATTTACTTACCACAAAAGCTATCGATGGCAATGTAAACACTCAGGTTAAAAAAACACTCTGGTTAAAAAAAAAAAAAATCCAGATATAAGATTGTTTTCATTAATACACTAACAGTGACAGGGTGGAAATTACTTTTCATTCTAATAATATTTTCCTACTTTCATCACATGACTCATTGCTCATTCTTCTTTTTTCTTTCTTAATCTTCTTTTCTCTTTCGTATCATCTGAGCGACTTGCTCAGTAAAATCAGCAGTCTTGTTCCATACGGATACGTCCATTTTTTTAACAGACTTATCATCATTCAACCTCCAAACGGATACGTACGCTTTTTGGACAAAAATATCACCATTAAACCAACTCATAACGAAATTCTCGAAACCTCGAAACCCGAGGAGGAGGAGGAGGAGGAGGAGGAGGAGGAGGATTTCGTTAAAGCCTGACGAAATCACTCCAGACACATTTTCCCACCCCTAGTACGAACGCACGTACACCCGCACCCAGTCCCATCCAGATCGTAAATCTACTTATCGCGCGCGCGGCGCTGGCATAAGGCCAGGTACATCGACATTATTACCTGACGATGGCTTGGTCCCGTGCGTCTCAGCAATAAATCTGAGGCTTCTGAAATGAGTTCGACTGAGCCAGAGGATTATTTGCATGATGTTGACAAAGAACAAAAGACGTGGTCTATACGTAAGTGTATTAATCTTTTTTTAGTTCTTCGTATGTTCGTTATTATTACTATTAAATTATTATTTTTTTCTATTTCAGTCATCCTATTCGACTTTGTGGTATATACTGTAGTGTGGGGTTCCGGGTTGCATCTTTCCTCCTTACGAGTCCATCACTTTCCTATGTGCGCTGTTTCTAACAGCACGCTCTTCTGCATGAGTCGTGGAGCTACTTCGACGTCTAGATTATTATTATTATTATTATTATTATTATTATTATTATTATTATTATTAGTAAGTATATTGGTCTTGCTGTTTGAGCGTACGTTCAGTGTTTTTTATTTTTTCATCTTCACATACCGATCGATGATCATCACTTTTACGATTAGCATTAGCAATAGTACCATAACTGATGATAATCACATTTATTATTCTTATGATCTCATTAACAACCTATGTATTAATATTAGATATTATAATATGTATAGTTGTAGCAGCAGCATAAAGTGAAGTCACAGTAACCTTAAAAATTCATCAGCATCAGCATTTGAAAATACTAATGGGGACTTCCGAACCTGCACTCAACTCTCATTTTCAAATCTCAATTATTTTTCCCTTTGAAATTTGCAATATATTACTTTCTCACCACTTATCAGTTTAAAGCGGTTTACTTAAAATGTATTACTATTGGAATACGATAGTAATACAATATGTTACTACTGTAATACAGACATCAATTTTGGTACCCACCATATTACATAAAGAACGTATATACGTCTCGTGACTTGAAACATCGACTTCTTACGAGATACGTTATTATTTCACACCAGATATGCTTATGTGGATCAAAACCCTCTCTCTCTCTCTCTCTCTCTCTCTCTCTCATCATGCCTTCCAACCACTTTCTCTCACGGAACCTATCCATTCCCCACCATACCCTAATCACTTTACAATGGCTCCTCTCCAATTTCCTGATCGTTTTATGACACGCAAACTCCCTGTGTTGTTTCTTTCTCCTTCGACGACAAAAATTTAAGAGAATGGAATCCACAGGTACAGTACAGTCTGTAACGCTGAAAAGCTACGTAATCATTATTATCTTAAAGGAATATCCTAGACAATGAAAGCGATTCAGAATCAGATCTGAAAAACTGGTATAAATCAGAAAAGATTCAAACCAGCCAACATTTCGAGGACCCACTGGACGATTTCGAAATAGTGTTCTAAATAAAAAGTATGACTAATATTAAACATTAAACAGGTAAAAGATGCGTTGAAGTTTATTCAGAGCAATCGAGTTTTCTGTACAGCTTATAATGCGTTATGAAACTATCAGCCACGGCCAATGAAACTCTCAGCTGGCCGTGGTGGCCTGTGTTGTGATGCACGATCATGGATAACTTTAAATAAATAAATAAATAAATAAATAAATAAATAAATAAATATATACAAAAAAAGCTTATTGTCCTTTGTTAACCCAAGCTGTAAATAAAGCACCTGATGCCTGACGACTGAACTCATCAATAGTACACGCATGTATACGTATATGTAAGTACGCACATGCATATGTATATATGTAAGCGTGTGTGCGCAGGTTAGCACAATATTTCCATCACGCAACAAAGACATCGCTTATGTTCTCCCAACCATTTCGTCGGCTTTAGTTCGAGAAATCCCCATCACAGCTTTCTACCTTATCTACATCGTGCTACAGTACAGATGACCTGAAAAAGAAAAATTATTCATTCTACTCCACACAATTCCGGTCTACACTTTCGAAAAAGACTTGCAAACCGGCGGATGAAAAGTCTACTATAGTAGATTCACATCAACCGTGCATCTGATGTCTAAGCCAGTCCCTTACGACGCTCATGATTGGCTGTTGATAAGCCAATCACAGGGCTGGTAACTCTCAGTCTCTCCCGAGGGATACGTCTTTCAAAAGTATCCCTCAGGAGAGGTGGAACATACATCCTGCATATGTGAACTTTCTCAAGAGACTGAGAGTTTCCAGCCCAGTGATTGCCTTATCAACAGCCAATCAAGAGCGTCCTAAGGGACTGGCCTAGACATCAGATGCTCGGTTGACGTGAATTTACTATAGCATTTGTGACCATACAGTTGAAGGGTTCGTTTTCACTTACGTTAATTCTATTTCTGAATTCAGAGAAACGAGTTTATTCGAAGTTATTACTACTACCGGTCAACCCCCCTTTACAAATAGATCGAGCTGAAAATTAAATATCTTTATTTACAAGCATGCTGCCTATATTTGCATTTACAAGAACGCATGATTACTAACAAATGTGAATTTCAATGTAAGACTATTAAAGACCTCTATGGTAAATGGTTTATCATGAGACCGATTTACATGAAAACAAAACTCCCTAAGTATCTTTAGAAACAATCACATTTACTCAATAAGTTATTAGTTTATTTTAACCCCAACAACAAATAACTTCTCTAAAAAAAAATTCACATTGTTTAAAATTCAGAAATCAGCTGCAGCCTACAACCAAATATATAACAATACATAATCTAACTTACGATCTCTCTCTCTCTCTCTCTCTCTCTCTCTCTCTCTCTTCTCTCTCTCTCTCTCTCTCTCTCTTTATATTATATAGTAACCGTTGTTATTCATGAAGAAATCAATTATGCAAGAACCAGCTATACTCAATATCAAATGAGAAGAGAGAAGAAAGTCTACATACATGTGTCTATGAAAGTTTGTAAGTCTAGATTGTGAATTCTGATCCACAAACCATTAGCAATAAGAGAAAGTTCATTTACGCCTAGAAATACCTCTGCTTACCCTGAGAGAGAGTTACGTCTTGCATCTTCTACTATGAGAATGAGAGACAGAGAGTGAGAGTTATGCCCAACATCTTCCTCAACCCTGAGAGAGAGAGAGAGAGAGAGAGAGAGAGAGAGAGAGAGAGAGAGAGAGAATCATTAAAAATAACACGGCAACTGAGCTCCGTTGATTACTGACAATGACATTCACATCCAAATCATTAGTTATAATGAGGATTTCCATAATCACTGTCTTCGTTATCAGAATAACAACAGAATGTAAATGACTAATGACATATGACTTCGAAAGGTCTTAAACAAGGTCGGTGGTATCATATGACAATATGCAATTTCTCTCTCTCTCTCTCTCTCTCTCTCTCTCTCTCTCTCTCTCTCTCTCTCTCTCTTTTATTTACAAACATATGCATAATATATACATATATATATACATATATCAATTCCGAAGTGAGCGAATTAGGTGTGTGTGTGTGTATATATATATATATATATATATATATATATATATATGTGTGTGTGTGTGTGTGTGTGTGTATATAATATATATATACATATGTATATTATATATATATGTGTGTGTATATATATGTATGTATATATATATACATATATATATAATATACATATGTATATACATATAAATTTTCATGTAAAATTGGGATAAAGGATAAATTTCTCGGAAATTACTTATAAAACCTAATCTCACAAAACAATCCATTTATAAGTGAGAGAAAAAATTCACCACAGAAAAAGGAAAAATCGAAAATTGTCTACAGAGACGAAATAAAAAATAAAATACAGATGCTGGTTAATAAAACCGCCCAAAGACAAACATTTCATGTATGGGGAGAAAATTAGAAAGGCGCCCACGACACGTCCTCAAGACGGTGTGGGTGAAATCACCTGGAGTTAATTATAACATCGAATGCAAACAGCCTCTCTCCGCGCTCTCAGATCCAGATACAAACATACGTATATATACATATTAGCGCGCACACGCAGTCTCCTTTACCTTCGCCGACTAATTACAGCTCTCGACAGGTGACGCGCTTTTTCGACAAAGACACGGTCTTCACATAATAAACGGCTCACGAATTTAGGTACCGCTATGAATATTAAAATACCAACGTACGGTGCGTCCATGAATACTGAGCCCGTATTCGGGGTATGGCGAATAACCTTTGCCCACATTCCGAAAGAGTTATGGATGCCGCAATCTCAAAGGGTTATGGATTTAGATAAATATACAAAAACGTCAAATGACTATCATTAAACTAAACATATGCTTCATTAGACCTATGCCAGTGGGCATACCGTGATCAGACTATAGGCCTAGAAGCAAGCAGCCTATCCGCCGGTGAAAACTTAGGCCTATCACACTTTTTTTTTTTTTTTATCCTTGAGCCATCGTGAAGAGTACATTCTAATTATGAGCTGTTGGAAATCACTTGAGGGTGAAATATATAATGTTGTCCTGCTAGGTTTATTTCTCATACGCACCTATGCTACTTAAATATGAATTTCTTCTTAAAATTCAAAGTCATATTTTTAAGAATCAATGAGGCATTCCATCATTGAGTCTATCAAATCAAACCTCAATACTGAATCATCATACTCTTCACAATAAAAAAAGAGCATCATATTCTTTACGGTGTTAGGCTTTGACACTGGCAGTGAAAATGAAGCCATATGGCAACACTAACATACGAGAGCACGCGTAGACTCGAGAAAGTAACCAACTGCTCAATGTGATGATAAAAACAGACGATATCCCTCTTACAATGTAGAAGAGAGAGAGAGAGAGAGAGAGAGAGAGAGAGAGAGAGAGAGAGAGAGAGAGAGAGAGAGAATAAAAAAATACTATCATACAACACGCAGTACGGGATTTCTTTGATACAAGAAGATAGAAACTTCATGAAAAAAAGCAGAAAAGTCGGGAGCCGAACGGTTGTGTTAGCAAAACGAACTGATTTTTCTTCGCTGTTTTAAGTTTATACTATATAAGTACTAACTTCAGAAGTGTCAAGAGCTTCACTAATATTGCACTGAAATGACGCCACTGACAAAACAGCCTAAAAGAGAGAAAGAAAGGGGTTGGGACGGGTATAAGTCTAATCCTCCACTTAACCTCGCGAGTAAATTTTAGCCCTCAGTCATCCGACAAGGTACAATGTCGTCTGCGCGAAGGCGCCTCGAAATTTCGAAGGAGTTAGACACCGTGATTGCTTGCTTTCTTTCCTTCCATAACGTCATAAATGCTGCGGTGCACTTCCTGAAGGAAATGTAATCCATGATAATTTCGGTGAATAATTTCCCCCTTCCATTTCCTTTCGGTAAAAGCTAGGATACGGAATACATTTACATGTCGGAGGAAATGCGTCATGCGGATGGCCTCTCTCTCTCTCTCTCTCTCTCTCTCGTCTCTCTCTCTCTCTTCCTCTCTCTCTCTGTGTGTGTGTGCGTGTGTGTGTATATATATATATTATAATATATATATATATATATATATATATATATATATATTATATAACACATATGTATATATATATATATATGTGTGTGTGTGTGTGTGTGTGTGTGTGTGTGTGTGTGTATGTATGAAGAGTAAAATACACGCTCATAATACCCAACCAAGACAGTATGCCTCAAGAATCGTGTAGAATTCTGTTTTCTTACTTGCATATTGCAGCCAGACGGATCGTGTAACCCACCCAACAGGTTAAGGGCTTTAAAAAACAGAACAAAAAATAAATAAAATAATAGCTTAGCCCAGACATAACTGACAGGTACCAGACCAACAGGTCAAGATATCGTGAACTGCGCGAGGAACACACAATAGAGCTCACGTACAGACAGGCGATAATAGCCAATGTAAGTAACAGCGGGAGAAAGTGTCCGTGATGTACGCACGTTCCCTACAGTTTTCACAAAGGCCCTCCAGGAGGAAAAGCAATGTACATAATAGATTTCCACAGAGGTACGAAAATACCAGTTCCCTTTTTAAAATGCAGTCGTTAACTGAAAGTAAAAGTGCCATATTGGTTTGGCATTTCAGAATTACAAAAGGGTAATGAAAGAGTTAATAAAAAAAACTGTCATTTCATAATTACAAAAGGATAATGAAAGAGGTAATATAAAAAATTTTCTATGATTAAATTTTGATAAAAACTGGATAAAATCTTATAAAGTCGAGTGTGATTTTGAGAAGAAAAAATAGATAATGAAACATTGTGATTAACCTAACAGATATTAGGCCCAGCCAAATAGATAACAAGCATTGGTTACCAGATTTTAGGCCTATACAAATAAAAAGGCAAGATTAGAATGCAATGAAGGACAAGAAAGTAGACATAGTTAAAGGCCTGCAATGCAACCCAACATATAAATCAAGCCTATAGCAATCCGTATAGTTTCTCGTAACGCAGAAAACACAAATAATATCTTTAAAAATGAAGAGACATGAGCCATTAATTCTAAGTTTTCCAATTCTGAACTATACTTATAATCGCTGGTATAGGTATACAATTACTGCAAGTTCTCGTAACGTTGAAAACACAACTAATGATTTTCAGTCAAGAAGAGACGAAAAGCCATTAATTCTACGTTTTCCAATTTTGTGCGGAACATGAAATCGTTTGTACGATTACTGCAAGTAAGCTACGTTCATGTCTGGCTAGGGAGTGTTAACCTTTTAATGCACCAGAAAAAAAAAAACTCTGACTTAGACGTTACAGGAAGAAGCGTAAGAATATTATATTTAGATTCTGTAGTTATATTTATGAATAATCTCTCTCTCTCTCTCTCTCTCTCTCTCTCTCTCTCTCTCTCTCTCTCTCTCTCTCTCTCCTGAAAAGACAATCTAAATGAAGAAGTTTTTTCAAAGTGCTCACGATAACAAAATCTACAATTACATATTAAAGGAAAATATCAAGAATAATAAAAGAAGAAGAGAGAGAGAGAGAGAGAGAGAGAGAGAAGAGAGAGAGAGAGCCCGTTTAACTTGTGGCCTATCTCACGGCGAAGATAGCCACAAACGTTATGCTTGACATATGTCATTGACTGGTAGACACAACTTGAAAGATGTGCGCGTAGGGAGGCATATTTTCAGCACGCACACACAAGCATACATACACGCACACACACTATATATTTTGTGTGCGTGAGGTTTTGTTTTCATACACAAAATATACTATATTCACAAGCCAAGCGCCTACTTATGAATTTAGCGCACACTAGAACAGTTCACCCAGCCAGCAACTATTACGCAGCAAACAGCTAACTGAAATGACAGAAATATTAATTTGTAAGCGCACGTAACATAAATATCTGAACCCATTTCCTGTCGCCCACCTATCTCTCTCTCTCTCTCTCTCTCTCTCTCTCTCTCTCTCTCTCTCTCTCTCAAGATGTCTCATGGTCTAGGAAGCCAAAGTCCGCGCCGAGTAAATAGCAGGCCGTTAACGGGAATCCCGCACATACACCGTGAGAAAGTTTATGCATATTGACTCGTCAGGAGGGGGAAAAAATGGAGAAATTTCTTTACCACTATATATCTGGCTTCGAAATTTCAACAGCGATAATAGTAGTGAGCGCAACTGTCAGGGTAAGCTCAGGTCCAAAGATTCAGTACTGAAATAGTTTTTGGAGAATGAAACGAAATTAACAGACACATCTGACGGGGACATTAACCTCGTGATGTTCTCGTGATGTGCGATTTTCTAAGAATTTGGGACCATTCGTTTGACCCTTTTGCAATTGGGAGTCTTTAGAGATCAGTTAAATGTAAACCAATGAAACGTTTAAAATAACAAGTTCAAAACTGACATAATTTGATGACGTTTGAGCCTTCCTCTTACAAAAGACAGTTGATGGTTGGTTAGTCAGCCTTATTCCAGCACAGGATACCTTGCCCAAAGATGCCCGTAAGTGGTGTAAGGCATGCAAATAAGGGAATAAAAAGGCCTGGTGAGGACAGCTGGACATGTACCAACCGATTCAGCGGGTTGAAACTTACATAAAAATTACAAGGGCGGTTAATATCCAAAAAAACTTTATACATCGGCTTTGCCACAAGAACAATATATTCGTATGTAACGTGAGTCCCAAGATTAACGTTTGTTTATATTCTTTTTGTCGAAGAATAAAAACCAAGAACAATAGGAATTATTGGTTACATCATCAAAGGAGTTCGTAAAATTTGTATTTACGAATGTATTCTAATTTAACAAACGAAGTCACGTCGCCACAATAACCAAAGCACGATCGGGCGTATAAACCAAGTTCGCTCATATGAAAGGTGGTTACAAATCAGAGAAGATCAGAGTGTGGATAGCTTGGACAGATAGTCACAGTAAGCACTTATTTTGCTCTTTATTGGTAATACATACATACATACTATACATACATATAATATATATATATATATATATATATATATATTTATATATATTATTATATATATAATATAAAATTCCCAAAGAAGATAAAGAAACTTCTAGGGAAATTAACGAGGAAAGGTAGTCCCCATGATCACTAGTAAATTATATAGTACTTTGATGTTTAAATACATAATACTATTTGCATAGTTACAATTTCACTATAGGTGTATATACATAAATAAAGGCAAAAGCCACGAAGGATAGTGAAACAATGGAGTATCGTTACAAGCCTTTCGACTTCTTGTCCTTTACTAAGCAGTCTGCTTATAAAGGACAAAGAGTTGAAAGGCCTTGCAGCAGTACTCCATTGTTTCACTTTCCTTCGTGGCTTTTGCCTTTATTTATATATAATATATATATATATATATATATATATATATATATATATATATATATATTCATCAAGTTCCAAATTTTCGTGATTCAGTCATATGTACATACATACATACAAACATTCAGGTCGAGTAAGGCCGAGTCACACTCGAACCTCCATCTCGTGAGGATGAACATTCTCTTTCAGTCTTATCTTTCCGCTCCGAGTGTGCCTATGAAATCGCCTGGTGAAATGTAATCCCCAAGGCAGATATCACCTGGATGGCTCATAGATGAATGGCAGAGAAAAATAGTGGCATTAATGAAGATTACGTACCTAGCCCTTCACGATTTCCTTTAAAGGCATTTATTGGCTCATTCCTCTAAAAATTACCTTAAGGTCTTCGACCTTATTTCATAATTTTGTAAATGGTTTATTTACTAGGCTATTTCTTCAGTAAATCACCATAAGGTCTTTTATGCCATAACATGAATTTTTTAATGAAATTTTTTTACTGGTTCATTCTTAAGAGATCTTCAAGTACCGTTAATAATAACTCTATACGATAACAATATATTCATCATTATTAAAGTGTACTTTAAACACTTATTCATATTTTTACTTATTTATTTATTTATTCATTCATTAATTCACCTCTCTCTGTATTTTCTATTACCTACTGTAATTTCTTTGGAAGCTTGAATTTCATGTCAATGGCCCGTGCAAGATTGTTCTATATGTACAGAGTTCATCTTCTAAATAATAATTATAATATATCTTGGAAGAGGACCTTCTTTCAAGCATATTCTGCTAAAAGGATGGCTGTGTTTAGCGAAGTAATCTTAAGATACATGACAATTTTTCTATTCTTATTAATCGCTTTTCGGGCTCATCAATATTTATTCAATAACTGGTCAATATTCATATTGGTCTTTAATAATAATAATAATAATAATAATAATAATAATAATATGCTCAAACGGCGAATGCAAATGCAAAGGCAATTAATGCGAAATTCTTTAAACCTCTAAAGAGAATACAGATAACTTCCTATTTTCCCGTTGAAGTCACCAAGATTTTTCGTCATCATCCAATAACTTTTAATCACATAAACGGAGTCAATTCTATCTGAAGGTCACCTTGAGATTATGATTTATTGGCAGTGGACACCCAGCTCTTAAATACAGTGATTACTGAAGGGCGTAATTTTCTTCTATAATTGCACTGGAGAAGGTAAAAAACAGGCCTTAACGTCTATGCGGTTTTTTGCTAATCATATAATCATCAGTCTCTCTCTGCCTTTATATATATATATATATATATATATATATATATATATATATATATATATATATGTATGTATGTATATATCATATATATATGTATATAATAAATATTTCATAAAATACTATCAAATTTTAAGTCAAACCAAATTTACCTTCAAGCTTCATAAATATTTTAAGTCTCTCTCTCTCTCTCTCTCTCTCTCTCTCTCTCTCTCTCTCTCTCTCTCTCTCTCTCTCTCTCTCTCACGAGTAACATCCAGTCACATCATATTAAATTGTAAGTCCCCGGTCTTAAGAAACGCATCACGATGAAACATATAGTACATCGTTAGATTTCACAACCATCTGGTCATAATTAATCAAAGCGAGATATTAAGTCCCTTTTCCCCGAGTGGGATGGACCGGCGAGCGATAGAAGATCTCGCTAACAACCAATGATTGACACAGGGAGGGTGGGCTTGTAGCGCACCTCAAGTCTCCTGGGTCACGTAATATGAATATAGTGCGTTGGATAAAAAATAAAGTAACGAGAATAAAAAATATAAAAATTGTGACGGGGTCGACAGGTCAAGCACGAGAGGGAATGCAGTACAAAGAGAGGACTATATTTCCAAGTCTGGTTAAACTGCGATTGCGTCTAAATGTCCACGAATTGGAATGTGATCTGTCGGAAAAGTTGGTCAAAAGTGAAGGGAAGAAAAGAAAGTTGAATGAGAAAGAAAAGTTGCTTCAAAAGATAAGAACTGAAAGTTTGTTTCATGATGTCGAAATTCGATGGGGATTTTTAGGTACACGAGTATTAACTTATGTCGGATATACTGGTCACTTTTAATCAGATACTTATGTCCTTCTAATTACCACAATACCCTCTTGACTTCTCAAATTCTTCACACTTTTCAGATATACACGTTTGTTACTAAAAGTATGAGATCCAAAAAGCATATGAACTAATTCCGACGTTCATAGCAGGATTCCAGCCAGCATACAGAGTATTACAAAGAAGTCACTGACCTGGCCACTACGCCTACATGCTGTAAATGCAGAAACCTATGATGTCAAATTGTACTTACTGGAAACTGTAAATAAAAAAAGGGGGGGAGGGGCCGCTTAAATTTGCAAAACATCAAAACTGTCATTGCCATTCTGTACTGAGTTAAATACAAGATTATATGCTTATACAACTGTAGATTCTCAACACAGTATATTTCTCACAGGAGAACTGATCTTCAGACTTCAAAAAAAAATTGCGTTACCGGTACATTCCATCACGACCAAGCACTGGTTTTTCATGTCTGAGCAGTATACAAAACCCTTCACTATCGGAGCGTCTTCGGGTGTCCGGGAAGACACCTGGACATGAGACCTATTTTAAGGGCACGAACGTGGACCCCAAAACTAAGGGGAGGAGGAGACAGGGAAAGGAATGGGGGGGGGGGGGGGTGGGGGGGGGGGGGGGTAAGATAAAGGAGTAGGAAGGAAAGAAAGGTCATACAAGTCAGGAGGAGAATTCCAAAACGAGATCCAAGAGGGAAATCCAGCTATAGCACTTCCGATTTCGACAGAGCACACTTGGAATATGGTAACCTGCTGGGTGATACGAGGTTACCTGACAGGAGGAGGACCTCTCGTCCTAGGCCACCAAAATAGTGTCTGAGAGAGAGAGAGAGAGAGAGAGAGAGAGAGAGAGAGAGAGAGAGAGAGAGAGACCTGCAGGGGGAGAACTGAGGATTTAGAGATAAATGGGGTCATTGATCAGAGGAATTGCCTTGGATTCAACCCTGCCGAGGAACAAAATAGTGCCTGAGAGAGAGAGAGAGAGAGAGAGAGAGAGAGAGAGAGAGAGAGAGAGAGAGAGAGAGAGACCCTGAAGCGGGAAGAACTGAGAATTTAGAGATAAATGGGGTCATTGATCAGAGGAATTACCTTAGATTCAACTCTGCCGAGGAACTAGACAAGAGATGGAGCACCTCCATTATGAGAGTAGTATCCCAAAAAGGGGACGAAATGTTTCCAACATAAAGCTCTAAATGTCGTCATATTTCTTCCCTGAGAATCGAGTTGAGCTCCATTCGGATCACTTCCACAATAAGAACGTAATAAACAAAAATAAATTTCATGAGCATTGTGATAGATTTTTCCCATTTCTCTATAAGGATTTATTCAAATCTAAATACAACAAATTGCAGAAACATATATAAATTACTTTGCAAATCGCTGCACATTTTATTCGCAAGAGTCACTTACCATGACAAGTAAATATCTTCTTAGGATCTTAAACCCGAGTTATTCCATTATAACTCCCTCTGAATAACTTCAAAATTATCATAATATTATTTTCGTTCGTAATCCACGTCATGACAAATGACCACGTTATAAGGATGAATAAAGAGAGCATTTGTCACCAGTCTGATGAATATCATGCAGACTTGTAAATTATAAACATTACAAAAGACCTGAGAGAGAGAGAGAGAGAGAGAGAGAGAGAGAGAGAGAGAGAGAGAGAGAGAGAGAGAGAGAGAGATGAAAAAATACAAAAAGAAGCATTATGAAAAAAAAAAACTCAATATATCAAGCCTGTCACACCTGCTCAGAATAGCCTTCAAGTTTAAGCTATTCCAAGACAAGATTTTCGCATTGTTTAAAAATCGACACCGTAGCTTAAACGCCACACAATATTGAAAGATAAGTAGACAGTTTTTCACAAAATACGGGGCATAATTACACTTCAAACCTGATTTGTGAAATATGGATATAAAACTAAGCACTGGGGCACTTTCAGCCATTCAGCACTGACGACAGTGACAAGAGGGAGTTAAAGTGGTTGAACAGCAAGATGGAAGAAAGGAAGTGGGATTGACAACCTTAGTAATGCCTACGGTGTTCAGCATGAGGAGCACTGACGGCACTATTCCCCTACGGAGATTTGATACTGCTTGCAATCCGTTAATTACTATTTGTGATAAAAAAAAAAAAAACTTCAAAGCAAACTAAGGAGAATTCAATAATTACATCAAGACAAACAAAGCATCATTCAACTTTTAAACCTGAACTAGGTCGCACGTAAATCTGGAGTTTAGACAGATTTGGCCTTTTCAGATTAATGTACGTTACCCGTGACTGAGATTGTCATTTGCAGCCGGGACGTGTCGCATTCCGGAAAGCGTGAGACACGATACTTCGGACACTTTGGCTTTGTTACCTTTCAAGACTTACTCTTATGTCCTTGTGTGCGTGTGCTTAATATGTTATATGTGTTATAATATATAATTATATATATATAATATATATATATATATATATATATATATATATATATATATATATTATATAAATTGATAGGTAGATGGAAACACGTGTGAGCATGTATTACCAGACTTCAATAACAACAAATATGGAAGAAATGTGGCCCCCAAATAAATGAATTAAAGGGAATAGAAGAACGAGATCCTACAAATTAATTCTCTTATTTTTATCGCTTCAAACGTCACGACAGCACCAGATCTTATCGTCAGTGGTGTAACTCACAAAATTATGAGAAAACTCAGTACTTATCAACAGAAAACTAGGGTGGGGACTTTTCTCATATTTTCGGCAATTATACCGCTGACTAAATAAGACGTCCAATCTCGAAATATTCGGAGCAATGAACGAATGAAGAGAACGTTAAATTAACGGGACCTTTCAATTTTTCAACTTCTTGCTAATCAAAGAGGAATGTGACGAAAGCGAAAGCTTAAGAAAATAAAAGTTTTTTAACTGCCAAAATGCTATTAGCCACACACACACATATTATATATAAATATATATATATATATATATATATATATATATATATATATGTATGTATGTAGTATGTATGTATGTATGATATATATATACTATTTGAGCACATTTTCTCATATGCAATTACTATTGAAGTCATTGGCATTCTTTGGAGAGGATATCTTTTTGACACTGAACCAGTCTATACTTCTTTTTTTCTTCAAAAAAGGAGAAGTATTAGCAGATTTAAAGTGTAAATTAAAAAGTTAGTCTCATATATATATATATTATATATATATATATATATATATATATATATATATATATATATATATTGATCCACTTTCATCGTATACGTACATAGCTAGTATTCAACAGCCACGATGTCTTCCCACTTTGTCGATTTCTTCACATTTTGGAAAAAGCTGGAACTACGAAAAAATAAACGAAGATATTTTGATGCTCCACGTAACAGAACTAGGTAACGTTATTTAACAAAAATAGCCAAAAACAATAAACAAAAACAGAAATAACAAATATCAGATTAGAACCACCTGACAACGAAGGACCAAGCAAGACAAAACAGCCCCCCCAAAAAAAAAACAACAATAACAAAAAAGTAATGAAAACTCTGAGTGCCAACTCACACAACATGTCTGGCGGGTGAAGAATCTGCCGACGATGACCTGACGTGTTTACGCATCTTCGTGACGAGGAAATCCAAAGTGGACATCTTGGACACTTGTCCAGAGCCATTCCCTACGGAGCCATCTCCTCCTCCTCCCCCATTTCTTGAGTCTTTCATCCTCATTGCGTTCGGTTTATGGGTTGGGAAGTAGCGCGAAAGAAGTTTTGAAATGGTGCAACTCCAGTTTTAAATCAGGGCTGTCAGTTTTACTGAATGGTCAATCTTCTTTTTTACTCTAATATTTATATTGATCTCATCTTCGTAAGGTTTGCTTTCACATTCAGGAAACTTGGGATCTGAGGCAGATCTTACTGGACTACTGTTTTGAGTTTATTTCTTCACCAGTGTTGTTATAGCCTTTGGAAAGCTTTACATAATGACTCAAGCTTATCTCGCCAATGTACGTTATTTGTTTCAAAAACAAACGTAAGTTCCATATCAAATTTAGTCAGACGACTTCATAAGTTATACAAATTTCAATCCACTAGTCACAGAAAATTAATAATTGAATAGTCACAGTGTTCACAAAATATAATTGGAACTCGAAAACACAGAACTTTTGAGATAAACTAGTCACTTGTGTAGCACCATTGTGTGTTAGTCCCCATCTAGAACTCGTCTTTCCAAAACACCGTCGTCCCCGCCACACTACCGACTGAGGCGATCGCCGTAACACGTGGCGTCCCGACCGACTAATGTTATCTGGCAAGCAGCACGCGCCTCGCCCAAACTGTCGTACGGCATGGCGCCTGGAGAGGGTTCTTTTTATCACAAAACTGTTTGCAAAGATGCAAACAAAGCCCCATAAACAAAGAGCTTGCTGGAAATTCCATAAAAAGAATACCTAAATCCTCAGTAGCTACACTATGATCAGGTTTCCTGTAGGAGAGCCCTGTCGAGTCTAAAAGTAAATCGAGTTGTAGTTTTGTGTAACCTTGACACAGGTGTGTTTAAGAATAGCGCGTATATTCATGAACAATTAAGTCAGGTAAAAACAAGGGTAGCTACTACACAGGATATGTCACGGTCGTCACTTCCTCTAAATGACCAACGGATGTAGTTACGCCACTGGTGTTCTATATAAGAATTAGGTCTCAGCACCTGTCCTTGCTACAGAAGACACCAGCTAAAAATGCCTTCGTTTGCGTCTTTCAGTTTTTAGTTATCGGTGGATACTTTTACTATAAATTCTGCAAAAACTCACAAATCTATTTCTCATCATCTTAGTCCAATGCAAGAATTTCGATTCTTCTAGAATATAAATGCACTTTTAAAACTTTTCAACCAAAACAAGTAAAAACAAAGAAAAAAACACGTAAAAGAACACTAGAAATCCAGTTCAGTCCCAAGCGTGAGCGTTGTGCAGAATGACAATAGTGATATCAGTACAAAGGACAGAATGAATAAAGGGCCCAGTTAAAACATGTTTAAAACTGTGGAAGTAAAAGAATAGGAGGATTAATCATATCATCCCGCAATGCGCAAACAATTTTGTTGCATATTAGACGAGGCCTTTATTACTAGCATTGAATAGGTGCTGAATTATTGATGAGATAAGATATTTTGATTCAGGATCACTAAGAACAGTAAAAGACCTCTGAAAAGAGGAGTAGTGGAATAAGGAGAAGCGTAAGATAACTACTCCAAGAGAGTAAGTCCCATGTGCAGCGGAAGCAACTGCTCAAAGGCATATCACAACATTCAAATTTTCCCTTTTTTATCATTCGGTTTTTCCCTTGCGACGTTGAGGCTTCTCGCTGGTTGCCAACCATCACATTCCGCTAATTCCCAGTTGCATAATTAAATCACTTCAAGTTTTTTGGATAAGTCTACGAGACCAGCAATCTTCTATGCGCTGGTACATCATTCCATGCATAGGATATCAGTACAATGGGATGTATAATGCGAATAGAACCCGGGTTCTCTTGCTGTTAATGTGAGAGCCCCTAACCAATATAGACTAAGCACCTAACATACACGATTTTGGACCATTGACATGTAATTAATGAGGTTATTATTCATCAAGCATAGCGGACAATGGTTAAAGACTATGTTACCAAAAGACAATCATATGACATTCTCTCTGAATGACTTTTGGTTAATACTTGAAAGATAAGTCTAAGAAGTTTCTGAGAGAACAAAATATAAATTGGACTGATTCAAATGATAAGACGTAAATTTTAAATGCAACAAAAAAGAATTCATTGAGAAATACAACGCAACCGTGCACTCTCGTACACACACACACACACACACACACACACACACACACACACACACACATATATATATATATATATATATATATATATATATATATATATATATATATATATCTATATATATATATATATATATATATAATGTGCGTATATTCACTCACGTTATGTGTACGTGTGTGTATACATAGGTACATTAATGTTGTGCTGCAGCTAAGTAGAACACAATTACTTAGAAAAACTTGACAGAAGTAGAATTTTCAATTTGAAGGCGACAGCAGGAAAACTTCTGTCAAAGGAAGCCTGGTTATACAGAGAGAGAGAGAGAGAGAGAGAGGGCGAGAGAGAGAGAGAGAGAGAGAGAGAGAGAATCTTTTTTGTTACTAGTGAACAGGAAATCTGACTAAGCTCGACTTATACATAAGTGAAATCCTTTCTTAATACAGTAAATAAAATCATCTGTACTATAACCTACTACAATGTCACACTCATATCGGAAGGACAGTATATATGGCACGTTGTTTCTCTTTCTTTTACATATCTTCCCACAAGACCGTTAAATGACAAGGTACTCAACTTGGCCAGCATTTCTCAAACCCTGCCCCGTCCTTCTCTCTCTCTCTCTCTCTCTCTCTCTCTCTCTCTCTCTCTCTCTCTCTCTGACCCATAATAATGGCACATTAGAAGAAAGGCAATACGAAAAACTTCACCTTATCAAACACAAATAGATAAATATGATATCAACAAGCGAGAGAAAACAAACCACAGAATGTGGTAACGTCCTTTTACGTTTGGCAGTCGCGTTACTTAACTACGGCAGCCGCTCAACAGTGTTGACTAGGCTAGAATATTGAATAGCTAAAACAGATAAACGACCAGCGTTTTTAAATCACATTTACTTAATATACTAGTAATCGAAAATCGTTTAAAATTTTTGAATCAACTCTCTTTAATTATAATAACGTCAATCATGGTACAGTTACAAGCTGGAAGAATAATCTTATGCATACAGTCTATATTTAACACGTGCGAAGAAATGGAGGCTTCACTGAAAAAAGAGAAAAGAAAAACCAACTAAAGTTTGGGAATACGTCGTCGTTTGACTACATTTACTGTGCAGAAGAAATGCAATAACATATTTCTGATGTTATCATTTACTTTCAGACTTTAACAAGGTTTTTATATCTTTCGAAAGGAAGATATATTTACTTAAGTGAAAAGGTAAAAACTATGATTCTTTTTCTTTTTTTTTAATTTAATATATTTTGAACAGTCCAGCAAAAAAGTGTTTTGGTTTAGCGAAAGCTAATCATATCGAATAATGATGATTTAGGGTTTTCCTTCATTTAAGATTCCAATTAGGACGACGAACTGACATAATTATTCAACTCTTTCTGATTTAGACATAGTCTACGAAAAATGCAAATCAATAACTGGAGTACCAAGAGGCAGAAGCTGATTAAAAAAAAAATCCTTTTGAACGGACCAAATGAAATAAAATAAAATAAAATAAATAAATAAATAAATAAATAAAAATAAAAAGGTAATCCTTTGAAGAAGACTGATTTCATTACGAAACTTTCTTATCGAGGGCGAATGTGTCATGTCACGTTACGTCACGTTACGTAACACAGCAACGGTGTTGCGGGGAGCAAAAGGCAATTTGTTACAACCAGTAAAATTGCCAAAATGCGAGTTGCGTGATGCAGAGAAAAGAGTATCATCCAAAACGGAAGCAGTCACTCAAGGGATATGACCGAGTCTGAGGATAAACTAGCATTGCGTATAATAATGGAGTTTATTGTTCTCATAAAAAATGAATAAATGTACATTAATTCACACTTGCTTTTGTACTTTAATGAAGTATCTATTCAAGTAATGATGTAATTAAAAAAAAACAGATCCTCAACGGCAAATACTCTTGGGTATCGTATTTAAACTTTCACGTAAACATGTTTCAATAAATCATTTTTATCGTCGAGTCGTTGCTGATAAAGATCACACTTAAAAACTACAGGAAGCTATTAATAATTAACCTGAAAACTGGCCACAAATTTCTAAAGTTGTAAAAACGTACAACGCTCGCTTAATGAAGTCCTGAAAAACTTAATATAAAAGACTATATTTGCCATTTAAAAGAGGACAGTGTTTTGACTTTCGGAAACAAACTGTTATTAATCATATGCCAATCAACTCTGTTATTGGTGGAATGTTTGTCCGATGCCAATTAGATTACAATAATCAATTTGTCATATATATGTCATATCTAGTTAATTACTAACAATTTATCAGGTATAGTCCACGTTCTCGCATCAATTTATTAGCATTCACATTTTTATAATTTGTGATACTGTCTGGAATTCAAGTAAAAAATAGAAAAACTTATGTAAGCTACTGACTCATACAACTTATATTTTTAAGTAAAATGTGTCTGGTATATGGAGGAAGCTTTCCTCTTAACCTACTTTCATGTAAATTCATACTAATTAAGTCTTCACCGTAGCACAAATTAAAGCGCAGTACTTGCATATCATTAACAAAATTATAGGCTTAAACGCTCAAAAGAATGATCGTCCCATTATATAAATTTAAGCCTAACCCATGGCATTCCAGAATGGAGTGAGCAATTCCCATGGCTAATTTAACAGCTATCAATTTAATAACTGGTGGCATGAGGTGGCGCTGAAAAAAAAACTTGCAACTTTGCTTATAAGTAGCATGATCTACACCGACCGCTTGAGGTGGAAAGGGGGGCTGGGGCGGGGGTGGCGGGGTTGATAAGAGATAGGTGCAAGTATGAAAGGTGAAGACGACTTGGAAACAACAGTTCGATTGAGATGTGTGTATGCTTATCACCATGATGAGAATATTTTGTTTACAAGAACAGTTAAGATTTGACAAGTAACGTTTTCATACATGATTTAGTAATATCTTATGAATATTTCAAACATGCTTTAGCAATATCTTATGAACATTTCAAACATGATCCACTAATATCTTATGTCTATTTCAAAAATGCTTTAGTAAATATCTTATGAATATTTCAAACATGATTCAGTATATCTAATGTCTTATGAATACTTCAAACAGGCTTCAGTAATATCTTATGAATATTTCAAACGTGCTTCATTGTTTCAGTAATACCTTATTAATATTTCAACCATGATTCTGCAATATCCTATGAATATCTTGAAGTGGTTCCACATTTTAATGGAGCAACTGCATCTACTGTATTTCTCTCCCCAGCCGAGCTGAGACCTACAAGTCAACTAATAGCCAGGTACATAAATCATTACCTAGGTCAGCCGAGGCATAACGGCTTTCAGTTTATATCTAATAATTTGATTGTCTCAGTAAGTACTGACACTTGAACTTAAATTTTTTGTATAAATAAAATACGAAGGGTTTAAACACAAGGAAAGAGCGGTCTGTATACATGCACAAATAAGGGTCTTTTTTTTTTACAAGAATCTGACTTATGCCAGCATATCCACTCCCATAAGGTGGCCATTAATCATAGGAAGGTGTGAAAACGAGTAAGAGATATGTTGTGGACCTCCGGACGATGGCTATCCAACACAGATGTTGCGTAAATAAAAGTTCCTTGTATAACATAGTATACCTTTAACATGTAACGTAGTCATAGAAAACGAGCTACAGTTGGTGTATTAGAAAATGGGAATCAAATATTTCAAAGGAGCATCTGAACAAAACATCCAAAGGACCCTTTTACATTATCTCTGACCACAAAAAGAAAGAAAGAAAGAAAACTACATATCCATATAAATATCATGTAACATTTATAGAGTTAAGAAGATATACACTTATTATGAATGAGCGTAAAGTCTCTTGCCTTAAATTACCTAATACATTCTTTTCCGACGGAAACAAACTAAAATAAGACATAGCAGCAATTATACGGACATTACGTTTTCAGACCATCATGTATCAAATTTCTAGCTTTGCCTATTCTCTACTCAAAAACTTACATCTGATAAACATTTATGTCCGTACATTTTTGTTTCTGCATAATTATGAGCTGAAGGCGATTGCAATGGACAAATTCTTGACTTGTAATTCACTATATGAGACCATATGGAATTACATTTAATTCAAACTGTACTGTACCAAGGAGAGAGAGAGAGAGAGAGAGAGAGAGAGAGAGAGAGAGAGAGAGAGAGAGAGAGAGAGAGAGAGAGATCAACGCCTCATAAACAGTAATCTACGTGTAATTTTATCAATCTTTAGAGAATGTCTGCAAGTGTTGTTTGTACAATGGTATATTTATGATGGTGATTTAGTACATCTAAAAGTGGATGGCAGCAATTACAAGTGCAAAAACGACAACAATAATAACAACTGATAAAATAGTGATATCACGCATGTATGCATACATCAATTACATGTCCACCAAATATTATACATATATACATACATACATACATACATACATACATACATACATACATACATACATACATACATACATACATACATACATACATACAAAAAACAAACCATCATATCATATATATATATATATATTATATATATATATATATATCATATATATATATATATATGTTCTTTTTTTTTTAACTTGGATCATCAGGCTTTGTAGTGACAAGCGTACCAAAAAAAAAAAGAGCAAAGAAGTTAAGAGAGCATTGTGGCTATTACACTTGCGCATATATATATATATATATATATATATATATATATATATATATATGTGTGTGTGTGTGTGTGTGTGTGTGTGTGTGTGTGTGTGTGTGTGTGTGTGTGTGTGTGTGTCAAATTATGTATTCAGATATGTCGGTTTGTTTACTTTTTTTTCCTTTAAAACGTTTCTTTCTGGCATGTGAATGAATGGTTAATTAAAATATGAAATTGTAGTAGCCACAATGCACTATTTATAACTTTATATTAACCATTTATTCACATTCTAGAGGAAAAGTGTAAAATCTGAATAATAAAAGTTTTAAAGGAAAAAATGAAAACAAACCGACATATCTGAATAAGTAATGCGACATTTTACGTTAAAATTTCTATCGAATTGCCAATAATATTTCTATCTATATACCAATACTATTTTACGTGCAAATTTCTACCTATATACCAATGATATAAGTGACCCATGTACATGAATACTGCATGTATAAGTGTAAAGGAAGGATATATACGTAAATATCTAAGTCATAAGACCTTCATGGCACAACCATCTTCATGTTAGAAAATTACGAATACCTTGATAATAGTTATCAAAAACAACCCTATATCTTACACCACAAACAGTAACTACAACTTCTGTCATGGAAAAGGAAATGAATCGAGATATACCTGAAAAAAAAAAAATTACAGATCTAACCGTGACTCTGAAATGCCAAGGTCGCCCTCAAAGCTTTGTGTTAACCTCGACTTCTTCACAGGAAATGATAAGAAGAACTGGGTAGAGGAAATGATCAAAATAAGGGTTATGAGGTGGCATGAGAGTTCTGTCATCGGGAAGTGATGAGACCTATTGCGTCGTGCTGACCTGCAAAGCACGAACGGAAACAAGAAAAACGAGGGAGTAATGATGGCCGTAGCAGCTACCCTAACGATTAATGCTTCTTTTATTGCTGTTCGGTAAGATTTGTATCGATAATAGCCAATATCGTTTCAAGGTCATGAAATCTGGAGACAATATGCTTCATTAAAAAAAATAATGACCCGACATTTTTCGATTTCTTATACGATATAGCGACCGACCACTCTCCAGTAACTAGAAGGGCATTGAAGGTTGTAAATTCTCTGCAATAAAAAATATATAGACTATAACTTAGAACGAAAAATAAGATCTTATTGCAACCGCAGCATAAACCACCAAGGAGCGAAAAGTTCACTTACTTTTTTCTACGAATACTGACGCTTAGTCAATATTTGCTATCGTTCTTTCCATTCTGATGATAAGTCTATTTGCAAGATTTTACAGTAAGATGAAAACGTTTGGAAGAGTTATAATTATTGGCATTCAGTTAGCATGGTAACGGCAGCAAAAACCAAAAGCCTTCTAAAAGTACATGTTGGTCTGCAGACTTTCGTAGCTTGAAAACCAATACCTAGTTATGAACTGTTTGACTCTTTCTTGTATAAGATTGAATAACAATAAATAATATTACCAAAAATGAGATGACTTTCCAACTATCCAATTCAATAAGTAAACACCACCCTAATAAAAGAATACTACAATTGTTTTAAAGGTCATTGCTCCTGAATGGACGGCTCAATAAGCTTCACTGATATGCCGTAGAATTTTGCGGAAGTTATTCAAATCATCTTTTCAGCTTAGGGTATTGGCTATTGGTAGTGGATTTCAGTGAACAGCGTATTTACTCTTTCAAAAGCGCAAGTATTGTTATTTTCGCATGTTACAGAATTCACTATTTAAAAGACACCTAAATTGCTTTCGGGTGACATAATATTGGAAATTGATGTGTATGTGATAGGTTTCTCATTTGATTGTCATATAGAAGGTATCGATATAGAATTTTTGACGATTTTGCCCATACTTATAAACTCGTGGGAGACTGGTTGGTGGAAGTCGTTCGTTAGAGAGGACCCATTAGTCAATTTTTACATTCTTACAAATTTTGTTAAAGATTTTGATTTTAGCTTGCTCTGCTTTTCCTCTGTCTGCTGCTGGCCCCTCTCCTCCCTCATACAGGATACAGCACAAGGGACCTTGAGTCTAGCAATGCTGCAGTAGGATAGCGAGCAGGAATACGGACATCAACATAGGAATTACCTATAGTTGGTCTGTTGGGCGCTTCCTTCATTTGCGTTCTTCGTTGTGCAATTGTCATGTTCAGAAGTTTACTTCGACGAATTTCTCAAGTCATAATGTTCAATTGACTAAGGATGAATCTAGCACAAGGTTCGAAAGCTATTAATATTTATTAAAGACCATACATCGTTGTGGACTTGCAACCATTATCACCATTTCCGACACGGAAAACTGTGCCTAATAATAATAATAATAATAATAATAATAATAATAATAATAATAATAATAATAATAATAATAATAGTGATGGTGATGCTCAATTCTGCTACAGTCATAGTGAAAGTTGGTAACAGTGTCAAAAAGAGTACTTATCTTCCTCAATATCAATACTTTAATGGTATGCCATGGTACATTTAATGGCATGTGCGGGTAATACAAACTTTCTTACAATCACGACCAAACTTGAGATATTCTATTGCATCAGGTACTTTATTATCAACTTACAATACCTGAAAAATGCTTTGGCTTCCGAACAGCTATGACTTGAAAGGTCAAAGACATGCAACCAATTGGACCGAAAAGATCTGAGGTCTGAATTGGTCAAGCGAACCATTTCTTTCTTTCTTTCTTCTTCTTCTTCTTCTTCTTCTTCTTCTTCTTCTTCTTCTTCTTCTTCTTCTTCTTCTTCTTCTTACAGAATACGCCCAAGGGATGGCATTTAGGTCGAGACAATCTACATTGGCCATTAGGAATTCTTGGCGTTAAAGTGCTCTGGCTAAGTAGTTCTCAAATATTTAATCTTATACTAGTTTTTTCATATATATATATATATATATATATATATATATATATATATATATATATATATACGTATATATATATTTATATATATATATATATATATATATATATATATATATATATATATATATATATTTAATCTTATACTGGCTTTTTCATATATGATAGATATAGTTATTACAGATGTTTACATATGAGAACACAAAAAGTCAAGAGTTTACACACACACACACACACACACACATATATATATATATATATATATATATATATATATATATTATATATATATATATATATATATATATATATATATATATATATATATATATATATATATATATATATATATATATATATATATGATGTGTGTGTGTGTGTGTACATATACATATATATATTATATATGATACATATGTATACATAGATATAAAATTCACCAATTAAAAAATCTTTGCTCAAATTACCACCAACACATCTCTCAGTTCATTTTATTTTCCTGGTCGGGAAAAGAAAGGTGCATGAATGTGCAATCACCCACACATACCTGAGAAAAATCAGTGCAGGCAAAAGACTACTTAACTATCCAAGTCTACCACGCAATCTAGAGTGGATAATTTCACATTGGATTAAAATCCTGCTCACCTTCTCTTACTAAGTTGAAATCGTGAATTTCATGTTATTGAATTTTGATTGATAGGTACTAAGTTTTTGGTCGTATTGTCTTCCACTTGAATTTCAGTGATCTTATAAAAAATTCGTCCTTGTCCCAGAGATATTGATTTGCTAGAATGAAGCAACTGTTATGACCTTAATATTCTTTTCGTTTGGCAATGGAATATTCCGAATTCGAGATATTCGAAGTGGCATGTTGTACAATCAGTCAGGAACAAAGTAAAGAGCGTCGAGTCATCTAATTGAGAGTATTAAAAACACTGACTTATAACTCATGTCATTAAAGGTATTTTGACCCCAGAAAATTAACTATACAAAAAAGAAGAAGAAGAAGAAAAAAAAACATTATAACCCACTATAACCAGAAGTGCAATTAACAGCCACTCGCAAAAACTAGTCTCCCCTTAAGGTAGGCGATAAAATTCTCGTTTTCTAAATATTTCACGTTCTCTTCTATCAATTGCAGGGATGACTATTAGAGACAAATTCTCTCTCTCTCTCTCTCTCTCTCTCTCTCTCTCTCTCTCTCTCTCTCTCTCTCTCTCTCTCTCTCTCTCTCTCTCTCTCTCTCTTACTCGTATAAAAATTTCAGACAGCTTATTTATTTAAAGTATGAAGGTATGATATCAAGTGAAAGTTAAATGATTTCCAAAATAAAGTATTTGAGAACAATTATCCATAAAGATGCTAGTGGTAGGTACGGGATTTTTGTATTACATCTAAATACAGCATCGCCTAGAATTCAACAGGAATGTAAGTCATTAAATTCAACTGTAAAATATAATGGCAATACTTAAAATAAATAAAATGGAATCAAAATGAAAAATATTTATATTTTTTCAAATGTCTTCACGGAGTAGCCTAAATCAAAAAGCAAAATACATTAAAAAAGAATCAGGTTGGCATTATTATCTCCAGTCAAAAAACTACATTTTTAACAATACAAAATGAAAATTCAAAAGGAAATTAAGATTTTTAGCATTCTTACTGAAAGCTCTCAAACAATCACTAAAAAAGACAGCTGTGTGTCCATGTTTGTAAGCATAATTAGTGTCTACGAAGGTTTGTGGCCGCATTTATAAACAATGTGAATATGACGCGTAACTATGCTATTCTCCATACATATGCACATGTTTTTATCGTTAGATTCGGCCAGCTTTATGCTGGCACGGGCTCTTGCTTCACAGCAGCCCGTAACATTGGTTTTTAGACAGTTAGGTATATAAATTGAGTATTTGTAATTGTATATGTTTATATATATTTAATTTATGTTGATATGTCCGTGTTCTTATAAACTTACAAATGAATGTTATCATATACATTGTATATATATATATATATATATATATATATATATATATATATATATATATATATATATATTATTGTTTTTATCAGAGAGAGAGAGGAGAGAGAGAGAGAGAGAGAGAGAGAGAGAGAGAGAGAGAGAGAGAGAGAGAGAAAGTAGATACTCCCACTTCTCTGACTAAATGTCTGATATATTTAAAATCATGCACAAATAATGGCATAAAAATTCATCGTATCTTAAAAAAAAAAATGCAGGTTTACCCGAGAAAAGAAAGTGAATCGCTGGAATAATCGTAAATCGAAGGCAGAGTGAGGGTAGGTATAATGAATGCCAGTAAGAATAACAAAGAACGGTGCGGTTGACTCACAGCTATTCAAAAGTAAATGAGTCACGACCTGGTGAGACAAGAAAGTCATTGGGAACTTTGCAAAATTTGTGGAAAAAAAAAGTCAAGATTTAAATGAAAGCGAAGCTGAAACTTGTGCGTGAAGTAGTGAAGTGTTCTTTGCGTGAGTGGAATGAGTGCAAGTGAATGCAGTAAGAATTGGGAAATAAAGAAAATAAACGACAGAATCAGGATCAAAATAACAGCAAAAAGAAATTATATTGTATAAAGTCAAAGCAAAACAGTTAGCATAATTCATAACACGATCATGAAAATACTAAGGTGAATTGAAGTAAATGTTAATTTTAAACTGTTCAAACAAGGGACTGTACCGGGGAGGGGGGGGGGGGGGGGGGGGGGGAGGGTTGAGGATCCAGAAAGAATTGGATGAGGAGATGGTGTCATAATTGTTGTCAGAAATAATGGGCCTTAATATTCACGCAGTGCAAATAAACATTATGGTAAGGACTGGCATGCTCCAGGGAAAGCTTTTTATGGTATGTAAAAAGCTTCTTGGTTTCTTCTTCGATTCAGCAATACGAAAAAGGCAAGAGGCTTACTTTTGTTTATAGAATTTCTAAACATGAAAAAACAAAATACACGGAAATTGCCCACTTACAAATATATGCATAGACAATTAAAGACAATACAGTACCTCCATAAAAGTGAAAAATGTAACTACCACTAAATGATTTCTCCAGCGCTCTGTGTTCTTCACAAGACGACAACATTTACGAAGAAACCTCGAGGGTGAATGTCACTCGGCGGTGAGGATAATCGCAGTACTTTCTTCGCAAAGTCCTCGATTCGCGG
>NC_061093.1:21227805-21270305 GCF_015104395.2 Macrobrachium nipponense | reverse complement strand
ACAGAGTAACAAGGCAATCAAAATCGGTTGACCTCGGCCCCGTATATGTATATATCAAAAGTACCGGCCATGCGTGGTCTCTCATTCTTAAACCAAGGTACAGACCGCACAGGTATCGTTTGAGATGAGTATGCCAGTCGGAACCGCCCCTCCCTTTCCGCAATTACAGTTCTCTTTTTCTTTTTCCAATTACATTGCTGCCAGAACTGGTAGCGACCTACATAACAACGACAAAAAACTCCCCTGAGAGAGAGAGAGAGAGAGAGAGAGAGAGAGAGAGAGAGAGAGAGAGAGAGAGAGAGAATGATTGGTTTGCTACTGAATGAGGTGTCTAGTGTGTGTCACAGATGTGCTTTCGGCAAGCAAAACCAGACGTAGTTTACTAGGGCGCATGATCCCGTGAACGTGAACTACTTCTACTTTCAACTTCAAGCAGGGCGCCTTCGTTTCCCAAGAACTAGACTACATCGTAAAAGTTGCTAGAGAACTTGATTGCAGAATGGACGATCAATCACCCAAGACAGTAAAATGGGATTATTCAACAGATTCCCATCAAAATGACAACATTTTTTGCATAAATATCACCAGAAACTCGTCGTCATCTCCGGGAAGAGCATCAGCTACTTTCAAAGCTGAATCAGCAAAATAAAATCACAAGAAAAATATTTTCAAACTAAATAGGAATACAATCAAAGGTTTTGAAAAAAGGGACAATTTATCCACAAACAACATACGCAAGAATAGATACTCATCCCTAATCATGAAATGAATATTCTGCATAAACAACATCAGTAAAGTACAGCGACAGGAACGTATACAAAAGCAAAACGGAAATTTAAAACACTGGTAAATTGTCATGAGCCCTGATTAGATGTGCAACCAAGGACATCAAGAATTACTGACAAATGGTCTGATATCATGTAAAATGCCGTAAGCCTCTCCGTACCAAAGTATACAGGGTACAAGGTACAGCATTAGGCAACCGTTAGATAACCTTTAAAATAAGTTTTTATTATTGGATTTTATTCAGTTATCGCGGTGGATAAAACTTAAAAACGCCTTGAAGTGAATCAAGGATAAACATTTTGAAAATAATTTCTTATCAACCAGACCAAAAAACACAAAATACCCTTATCTCACATCCACTTTCGCACCAAACCAGTCACTCTCCTGTCTACATAGTTTAAGAAACACGTCTATTTCATTATGAAAGCGTTTAATTGTTCCAAGCAATTAACCATATTACATATATCTTCGACATCCTCCACATGGCTTCTGTTGCTCCTTTCATAAGCCTTTTCGGCGTCACTCTGTGCCACATACTGCTTTTATATTTTACTTTCAAAATAATTGCACCATAAAATTCACTTAATAAAAGATTCACTAACATGTTGAACCTGCCCCGTTCTACCCTTATCAGTCCTGCTACATGTCGTACCGATTAAATCAAAATCGTACCTAACTTGAATTAAAACCATACCTCACAAACTGTCGTACCCAATACACCAAAATTGTATCTTAAATTCTCATATCTACTTGTTCCCTTTTCACTCTGCTTTCACCTCCCTGTAGAACACTTTCTTATTCTCCCCAAAAGTCCCTGTTCACCTTCACCTGTTGAATTTTCAGAGCTATTTTTTTTTTCTCTCTCTCTCTCTCTCTCACTTCCCTCCTCGTGTATACCATACTTGATCTTCCCTTCTGTCACTTAGTTACATCTTGAATAATCAGAGTTCGTCCCTCCCCCCTCAAACAAAACTTTTCATTTCTATTTCCTCATCCAACCACTAACCATTTTTATTCATTCTTCCTACCCTCCTCTTTCAGCCAATCTTCCCCCCCTCTGATTTTTACATTCCTCGTCGAAGATGCTGTTCTTTTCGTTCTCCTGAATCTCTACAGGAGGGGAAAGCCCCACAGTCACAGTCACTGACTTCAGAAGAGGCTTCCCAGTAAAGGATCCTGGTTCCTAGGGCAGCCATGTCCGGCTTGTACCTCTGCGGGAGCTGTTGCCTTTAACTGAGTAATTTGGCACTTACACATGGGTACAATATATATATATATATATATATATATATTATATATGATATATATATGTATATATATATATATATATATATATGTGTATGTATGTATGTATGTATGTATGTATGTGTGTGTGTGTGTACATATATGTATATATGAATATATACATATGTATATTTATATCTGTGTATATTTATGCATATATGTTACAATGCATAGGTTATGCATGTGCCATATGTATGTAATTTATGTTTATGTAAAGTCAGATTTCCTCACAAATGCATCACACTTACATAACGTCAGAGAGAGAGAGAGAGAGAGAGAGAGAGAGAGAGAGAGAGAGAGAGAGAGAGAGAGAGGTGACCTTTAGGCACACACTCACAGAGTCCTACGTAGTCCCCGAGGGCCATTCTCAAACCTCATTGCAGCCTGTTCTCTCTCACAACGAAGAGAAGGCATTTAAACTCTTGACCTTTGCAGAACGTCTGACTTTATCAAATACCGGGATAACACCGGTCTTATAAACACTGGCATATCTCCTACCGACAGGTATATGCAAATACCGGGAGCCAGGTAGCCTCAAGTACCAGCCATGAACAAATTAACCTCCCCAACTTGTTTTTTAAAGGTGGTGAAGTTGGCAACAGCAGCGATGGCAGGTCACTGCATGACCTCAGCGCGCGGTTACGTAAATTCAGGTTACTTAAAGCGTTGCATTATTACCTGTTTTTATATTTTATTTTAGGATGATAACACTCAGCGGGCTACTAGTACTTTGAAGGAATTTATGACGATGATTAATCCCCCCCCCCCCCCCCCCCCCCCCCCCCCCCCCCCCCCCCCCCCCCCCCCCCCCCCCCCCCCCCCCCCCGGCTCTCTCTCTCTCTCTCTCTCTCTCTCTCTCTCTCTCTCTCTCTCTCTCTCTAGTCATCGAGATCATGAAAAGAATAAAAGTACTTTATTTCAGTTTATTATCTCTCTCTCTCTCTCTCTCTCTCTCTCTCTCTCTCTCTCAATGTAGTGTCTGAAGCCATGAAAGAACTATTTCAAAATAGCAGCGTCTATGGTATGTTCTCCCATCCATCCTCTCCTCGGGGAATTCAAAAAGATATTAGCTTAGAATAAGGGTAAAGATAATAACGCCTTGAATAAGGTTTAAAGATAAAAACGCCTTGAATACGGGTTAAAGAAAATAACGCCTTGAATAAGGGCAAAGATAATAACGACTTGAATAAGAGGCAAAGA
This sequence comes from Macrobrachium nipponense, assembly GCF_015104395.2. Taxonomy (NCBI): domain Eukaryota; kingdom Metazoa; phylum Arthropoda; class Malacostraca; order Decapoda; family Palaemonidae; genus Macrobrachium; species Macrobrachium nipponense. The sequence continues at coordinate 21,267,035 of NC_061093.1, read as the reverse complement.
AAATAACGCCTTGAATAAGGGGTAAAGATAATAACTTCTTGAATAAGGGCAAAGATAATAACGCCGTGAATAAAGGGCAAAGATAATAACGCCTTGAATAAAGGGCAAAGAAAATAACGCCTTGAATAAAGGGAAAAGAAAATAACGCCTTGAATAAAGGGAAAAGAAAATAACGCCTTGAATAAAGGGAAAAGAAAATAACGCCTTGAATAAGGTTTAAAGATAATAACGCCTTGAATAAGGGGCAAAAATAATAAAGTCTTGAATAAGGGCAAAGAAAAAAAAAAGCCTTGAATAGGGGGCAAAGATAATAACGCCTTGAATAAAGGCAAAAATAAAAACGCCTTTAATAAGGGCAAAGGAGATAAGGGAAAGACTTCAAAAGCCTTGTGGAGAGAGAGAGAGAGAGAGAGAGAGAGAGAGAGAGAGAGAGAGAGAGAGAGACCGTCAAGGCCCTCTCGTTTTTAGTTATATCTGGGGACCTTTATACTGATTGAAGGATTGAAGGAGCACTAACCAATTCCCTTTATTAATTTTTTTTCTTCTTCAAACAAGCCTCGACCCACAACAGTCAACTAAACAACCAGGTACCTAATTCGCTGCTTATTTCAGCAGCTGCATATAGATTCTTTGAAGAAAAATACCCATACCCCTTCGTCGCCCTGCCCACAGAGAGAGAGAGAGAGAGAGAGAGAGAGAGAGAGAGAGAGACAAAAAAAATCTGGATTGGTTGATAAAATCTGTCAGGCACTTCTGTTTTCTAGGCTATTTTAATTAATAAAACTGAAAGAATACGATGATACACAACCAAGAAAAAATGATGAAAATGTAGAATAAGAGGAATGTAAAGGTAAATATTAAGTGAAATAAAATAATAATAAAATAACATTAATAATACTCTGCAATTGAAGAGGAAGAATGATTAATATAGATTAAAAAAAAGTCACTAAAGTCAACGTTTATCTGCCTGACAGGCATCCAAGCGGCCTCCGGCGGCAGCCGTAAAAGCTCCCCTTTGAAGTCAGTTAAAAAATAATGAATGACTCTGAGGGACGCGTCCTTTGATCGGGTCTTCCCTCGTCAGCCCATCACTGGATGGTAATCACTCTTAAATGGCTGGCTAATGAGCGGGGCACTGTAATCGCTTCTCAGAAGAAAACGCTCGCTCGCCCTCGAATGAGATTAAAGCAATTTGCCTTCGAGAAAAGACTAATACAAAAAGGAAATAATATGTATTAAAAACTTTGGAAGTGGGACGGTAAATGGTGCTTTTATTGATATTTAATGATTAAAAGAGGGACGTGCTTGAGATGATGAAAATAATGAAGCATACAGCCATCGATAAAAAAAAATGCACGAACAGAAATACAAATAATAATTCTTAAAGTAACCGTTATTAAAAAAAATAACGATAATGAAGCTTTTGACCATCGATAAATAAATGGGCGAACAGAATATCATATGATAAGAAATTAAACTCGAAACAAAATCTAAACGTTCATTGAATGTCTATTTGCCTCTTGAGAACATCCCATAAAAAAATAAGGCAAAAATCCAATATTCTCGCCTAGTGACCCATGAATTGACCTATACACCTGAACTACCCAAATGACCTTCCGGAAACTCCAAGCGTGAAATTCCTCTCTCTCTCTCTCTCTCTCTCTCTCTCTCTCTCTCTCCTCCCTCCTCCTCCTCCTCCTCCTCGTCCTGACCCTTACACGGGTATTTTGCTCCACCTCTGACCTAAAGATTTTCTTGTCTGTCTGCAGCAACGTCAGCAAATTGGCTTGTGTGACTGGGGGCGGGAAGCGACCGTCCTTCCCACAGTTTCGGCTTTAATGACTAATGAGCGATTCTTCCCAACATCTCTCTCTCTCTCTCTTCCCTCTTTAAAAATGTATGTATATGTAAACAGATTTATATATATATATCTATGTACATATCATAATTATATATATATATATATATATATATATATACATATCATCAATCATCATCAGCCGTTCCTAGTCCACTGCAGGACAAAGGCCTCAGACATGTCCTTCCACTCCCTTCTGTTTATGGTCTTTCTATGCCATTCTATACCTGCATATTGTTTTATTTCGTCAATTCATCGTCTTCTCGTCTTTCCTGCTTCGTTTACAATCTCTAGGGATCCATTCTGTTATATATATTATATATAGATATATATATATATATATATATATATATATATATATATATATATATATATATATATATATATATGGCATTAACCCACGTTTTCTGCACGCTTTTCAGAATGAGACTGCAAGCCCCATGCCTTGAGGGCGATAATTTCAAAGATAGCTAGCTCTATAGGACCTTAAAAAAATTCTCCCCGACATTTTTCGCATATTTGCATCTATGAAATGTTTTTCGTCCTATTTTTTAGAATTATAAAATGCAATTTCTGGCTTGAAAGGGTGCCATTACTTCTCATAACGAAGATTGGAGATCAAGGCTACAGCCACGTCCACTTACAAGCGTGTCCCCCAAAAAGGGACAAACATCATTTCATGATCATTTATATATATAATATATATAATATTATATATGTGTGAGTGTGTGTGTGTGTGTGTATACATATATCAGACGACCTTCTCAAGATGGTTAAACTTTTAAAAAAATCATCTGAAGGTAGGAACCGTCCCTCCTATGACAGTGTAAGGAATTTCTACAATTTCATGATTCGTAGCAAGCAACATATTGGTGGCTACCTTTTCTTGCTGCATCTTTGTTAGTCACGTGAAATAACTTTATAAACCCGTAAGTAAGAGGTCATTCGTCCACTAAAACGTGACCTTGGTAAAGATATGTGAATCTTATTTTTAAGTTTGTCTACAAACACACGGCCTGATTTCAAAATTAATATAATAAGGACGTCATCAAGTACGGGAAGAGATATTTGTGGCACAATATAACATTCACAAAATCAGTTGCACCAAAGGAGCCACCGAATAACTCTTCCGGCAGAAATACGTTGTGTTCAGAGTAAGATTGCAAAACGATGGTCTTATTACTACCGTCGCGTCATCGACAGTCATATTAAGATGGCGCTGTAATAATGATAAAAGAGTGAGCTAGTTGCCCGTAAACCTATTATTCCAAGTTGCGTCAGCAATCACAAGAATTTTGCAATCGCCTTCCGAAAAGTCTCACTGCAATTTAGTGCCAATCGTATCGCAAACTGCAAATTCATACAGCCGTCTTCAACACAAGTGATTTGCATAACGTTACATTACAGCAATATGAATATCAGCAATGACGTGAACAAAACTTGTTACAAATCAAATCGCAAAAACATTTGTCCAATATAAGACTCGTGGTTATAAGTCCGGAATGATTACAAAAAACAGAAAATCTGAAATCGCTATGATTCTCATGGTTGGACGTCAAAAAATATAAGGTGCGCCAAAATTAAATACATAAAAAGCAAAGAGCGCAACTGTCATAAGTCCGTAATCACACGGAAATATATAAGACATAAATTACAGTTCGTGGCTTCGTTCGTGGGAACAGTCACCGAACTCACGTATGGGGCGAGAAAAACTAAAAATATTTAGCCTTTAATGAAATCAGTGTAAGCAGTGACGACTCAGAGAGAGAGAGAGAGAGAGAGAGAGAGAGAGAGTACCTTTAATGAAATCAGTGTAAGCAGTGACGACTCAGAGAGAGAGAGAGAGAGAGAGAGAGAGAGAGAGAGAGTTACAAGGACTAGGATATCTCAAAGACTTAATAGAACATCCGAGAAGACAACGCGTTCTCAAGCATCTCTAAGAGCAAGTCCTAATGATTTTGTCTAGCTTTCTTTTAAACTCTTTTACACTGTTGCTGTTTATAACTTCTGGTGGCAGTTTAATTCCAAATCATAGATATCTTCTATGTAAAGAAGTTCCCACAAGGGATGAGTTGTATCTCTTCAGTTCTAGTTTCCATCCATTATTTCTTGTCTGGTTTTCGCGTTAACGTAAATAGGTTACTGTCTACTTTTGTTGTGCCTTTCGGTATTTTGAAAGTTTCTATTGTAGGTGTCCTCGCAATCGTCGTGTTTCTAAGCCAGACATGTTCAGGCTCTCTAGTCGTCTTTGTTAACCTATTTTCCTGATGGATGGAATTAACTTTGTGACTCTTGCTTGTACCTCTTCTAATCTATGTATGTCCTTTCTTAGTGTTGGTGACCAAAACGGTACTGCATAGTCAAGATGAGGTCTAACTACTGATATGTAGAGAGAGAGAGAGTTACAAGGAGTTACAAAGATTAGCATGTCTCAAAGACATCTTGTGCTCACTTATCTCTAGGAGCAGGTTTTATTGTTCATTTACAGTCATGATGATTTTGTCTAGCTTTCTTTTAAACTCTTCCACACTGATTCGAGAGAGAGAGAGAGAGAGAGAGAGAGAGAGAGAGAGAGAGAGAGTAACGCCAAAGAGACAGGCAAGCAATAAGCAGGCAAATAGATATGCATTCTGCATTCGTAGAAATAATCTCGACAAAACCGATTCCTGACATTAACCAAAAAGGCGGCACTTGGGGGTTCCTTGCGACGCAGAAGCTCACACGTCGACCAACGAACTAAATCCAGAAAAAAGGCGACAAAAAAAAATAAAAATAAAAATCCTCCTAACACCTCAAGGACAAACGCTGCTTAATGTTATCAATAAAGAGGAGAATGTCCAAGTCATCGCCTGATTTTAACGACCTGCTTTGTGTGTGTGAGAGAGAGAGAGAGAGAGAGAGAGAGAGAGAGAGAGAGAGAGAGAGAGAGGAAGAGAGAGAGCCTAAAAGGAATTCCCTGTTAAAATATATCAGTATGAAACGCTATTCTGGCCACAGCCAACTATTCATATTGAATTTTAAAACATGTTCATAAGTAAGAGAGAGAGAGAGAGAGAGAGAGAGAGAGAGAGAGAGAGAGAGAGAGAGGTACACAAAAATAGAACTAAAAAAATTTAAACAGAAATCAAAACTACCTCCGGTAGCAGCGAACTTATTTTCAACGGCTCTTTTCGGGAGTCGAGACCATTGCTTTTGTGACGCAATGTGCATTTTTTTTTACAGAGAAGGAATTCATTGTCGAAAACACTACTGTAGTGAAGTCAGAGCGCTTATTTCTCATGAGTGGAATAATTTCATGATAAATTCCTCATATATTATTAGTATCAACTAAAAAATTCGCCTTCGGTTAACATATATGAAAATATATCAATTCCGAGGTACAGCGAATTGGATATTAAAGGACATTTGTAGCTCGATGTATTTATGTGAATCACGGTGATATGATAAAAATTCATAATATATATATATATATATATATATATATATATATATATATAATATATATATAATATATACACATATATAATGTATGTACATAATTATCTTCTGTTTATACACGACTAAAAAGATTTGCTTCATGAAATGTTTCTTGAACAGAATCGAAGACGGAGAGATATCTTAAGACGGTATAAAGAACGAAAAACAATTTAAAGCTTTAAAAGTAAGCAGGCCTGAGAACGACCTTTAAAAAAAAAACGTAAAGCGCAAACGACCAAAGAGGTCATCATCATCTTCCGCTTAAATGCCGGAGCTTCGCTAATCCCTCCGCGGAAACAGAATTTGCGCCTGGTTATAATAACTAAAGTTGAAAAGGTCAAGGAGAGGACTAAGGTAACCAGGAAGAAGGAGAAGAAGAAGAAGAAGGGAAGAAGGAGGAGCACGAGGGGGAAGAGGAGGAGGCAGAGGAGGAGTTACAAGGATTAGGATGTCTCAAAGATTTGTTAGTCCATCCAATGGGATGGGATGAGGAGAGACAATAAAGTGGTTAGGAAATGACGAGAGAGAGAGAGAGAGAGAGAGAGAGAGAGAGAGAGAGAGATCCGCAAAGTTCATGCACAGGGGAAGGTCGTCCTCGGCAGGATACTGCTGACAAATGGAGGGGCATTTGAGAGAAAAATAAAAAAATAAAAATAACAAAAAAAGGGATGAGAGGAGAAAATGAGGGTAAATTCACTCACTGACAAAGAATGGAAGGGGATAAAGGCGTGGCAAGGCAAAAAAAAAAAAAATTACACGTAAGGTATGAAAAGAGTAATTGAGGAAAATAGACCAAAATAAAACGAAAATAGTTTTCCACATTGTTTCATGTAATTAAATATGTATTTTTATGTTGTACACAAATAACAAAAACGCTGAATGAATAATGCATGAAGCTTGTTATCACTTTCAAACACTGATGCAAAGTTTGAGAAAAAGTTAACATTAAGAATCAATGTTATCATTTATTGCCAGAATAATTTTAGTTTGCAGATTACTAATGGATGAGATCAAATGGAAACGTGAAAAAGATACAAATTTACTTATAAATAAAAGTGCCATGAAAGATTTGAAACACTATCAGAACCATTCCCTGAATTTAATTCTTATAAATGATAATCTTGGAGACAGACCCTAAAATAGTATTAATTTAGTGGCAAATAAATAACAATTTTCAAATATACCCATTAGCCTTATCCAACAACTTTGAAAAAAATACCATGAAAAAGTACCTTTATTTCAAATATAAAAAGGTAAAAAAAAATGCCTCCAGCCTTTAAAAAAAAAAAAAAAAACCTTGTAACGCTGAGTCCATTTCATTCACAAACCCCGAAAGAACAAAACCTACAACCTTCGCCTTTCAAAGGAGAGACTCAAGGCACAGAGAGAATGGACTTGAATGAAATTCCCTTTCCTTCATTATACGTAAATTTATGATATGTGGACCCCGAGGCTACATTGGAGAGAGAGAGAGAGAGAGAGAGAGAGAGAGAGAGAGATTTTCGCAATCTCGAAGTAGGCACGAATGGCAACTCACGAATATTTGTGATGATAGACACACACGAATGATCACGGCGCTGGGGAGATGAACAATGCTTATTGAATTCGTGGAGTGAATACCACAGTAGTAAATTTAACGATTTTTATGCGAGCAGCGTGCATGTTTTCCAACACAATATGCTATTTTTTGTTTGAACGTATACAAATTGAGTACAGAACATCAAACTTCGAAATTCTGACAAGATTGAGTCGCCCTCTATCCATTGTTCTCTTTTTTTATTCATACACAAACATTCATATACATATAAAAACATACACACATACACACATATGCAAATAAACATTAAGAAAATATATGTATATTATATATATATATATATTATATATATGTGTGTGTGTGTGTGTGTGTGTGTGTGTAAATAAATTCTCCTGTTAAAACGGAATACGTCTCAAGTATAAATGGCCCATTAAAACACTGGTCTAAAGCTAAGGACTATATTTCCGTGGACCAACTTCCACCCTTTTCAAGTTGGTCCACCGAAATATAGTCCTTAGCTTTAAACTAGAGTGTTTTAATGGGCCTTTTGTAATTGATACATATATATAAATTGTTCACTTAAAATCATTCCTATTATGACGTCTCACAATACCATAATAGCAAACTAGCAACATGACTAAAGCGAGAAACCAAGATAAACAGTTCGTATTTATTTACACAAGACTGGGGCACAGACACTTAACACATTTCTGGGGCGCCATACCCCGCCGATTCACCTATTTGATCAAGACATATGGTACCACTCTAACGGAAAGTCGGGAGTTCAAACATAGGGGAGAGAGAGAGAGAGAGAGAAACTTAAATAAAAGTTATAACAGAACGTTTTAAAGGGGATTCATTTCCCAATCCGCTGACGTCACTGGCAGAGAGAGAAATTTGAGGTTCTTCTGGGAATCCTACGATCCTACCTACAATCTGATGTTATTGTTGCCTTGATATGTGCTGTTCGCTAAGTCGTCCAAGATTGCTCTTCAGCTTGAGAGAAACCTGTTGTTTTGTTCTGTTATTGCTATTTTTCTTTTATTTTTCTTTTGTTCCCCTTCTTTCTTTACTTTCTACACGAATGATGTTGGTTATTATTTTCATGAGATAGCAAATCAAGTTTACGGATCATTATCGTAGACATAAATTTATACCGATGCTAAATTTCATTCTTTCATTTTAATAAGCATCATAATTCCATCTTCCTTCTAATGCATTTATTTATTTACTAATTTGTTAAGCTATTTTATCTTTTCTAATAACTGTTCTCTCCTTTCTGTACTTCCTGTTACCTTTCTTTCAAATGAACAACATATTATTTGGAAGTTTGAATTTCAAGTCAATGGCCCATTTAGGCTTGTTCATCTGAATATAATAATAATAATAATAATAATAATAATAATAATAATAATAATAATAATAATAATAATAATTCCTCGTGTAATTGCTAATCAAAGAACCGTCACAGTGCAATTAAATTACATACCCAAATTGCCCATTCCCCTTAGCTATTCAGCAGAGTGAATATAATCTCCCTCCTGGCCATCCCTGCAACCCCATCCCCCGGTATACAAATCCATTGTACAACCCGGATCTTGAGACAACAGATTCCCACAGTCATGTCCCTGTCACACGGTGGACTTGGACACGACTGAGACACATAACGTTTGATATATTTGTTTGGTAAATCTAATATTAAGAACAAATGAACTGTATTCCTTTAAAATATATCCACAACTTGCTTCGGTATTATTATGTAATTGTAAGTTTAACATGGAACGGTTGTTGGCTCCGAATCTAATTGTTTTTTTTTTTTTTTTTAGCTTTAGTTTGAGTTGGCCATATGCTAGCACTTGCTCAAATGGCTACCATTCAATTTGCATATGAAAGATATTCCGATATTTCTGACTGATTCTAGAATTCTGACTTTCCTAAAATCTGAAAATTGCTGAGAAACTCAACATGGGTTGCTTTTCTGATTTTCTCGATCCGGCTTTCCATAATTTTTTTTAAAAGATTAAATTGACGTCCACCTGTCTTCAAACATTTTAGAAGCTCTCTAATATAACAGCTTTCGAAATCGACCCATCTTCGAAATCGAACAGCAGTTGCAGAAGATGGTGCGTCGAAGGAGAAGAATTATAGCAGTCAGAATATTCTACAAAACATATAATAATACATGAAAGGATTCAGGAATATGAATGAAAAATGAAATGCGACTTTAAGACTACATCTAGATAGAGGGATCAGACTGGGCTTTATTGTTTCTGAAATTTGCATTCTCCCATGCACCAGTATTCTATATATAAATACAAAGTTAATCACTATAATGATAATCCAAAACTTGATAACACAGAACATTAAGCAAACAATCTCCTTTCTTTTCTCTTTAGCCATTTATCCCTGTTAGCTGTTCCGACTAGCCATTTTCAATCCCAATTTTTTTTACTGGGATTCCGTATAATTTTCTTTTACTCGGTAACTGACATGACTATCACTGTTATCCAACCTGCGAGTATTGTTTAAACCAGATTATTCCAGTTCTGTAAGCAAGTGAATCGGCTTTATTCTTCACCCTGTTAGTTTTGGCCTTCAAGGCAAAGATTTGCCTTATTATGAAATTATAGTAATGCAGATCGAATCATGATGAGTATGAGTCATGGAAAATTCTCTCTCTCTCTCCTCTCTTCTCTCTCTCTCTCTCTCCTCTCTCTCGATTGAACGACAGCAGTAATTCTTATGAAACTGCTAAATCGTCTTAACACTTCCACGCGCATACACATGAATAAATAAATAAAGTAAATATTATATATCTATATATATAGTATATATTATATATCTATAGATCTATAATAGATAATTATTATTTTAATAACCTATTGACAAAAGCCTGAAACCATTTAAAAATCTTAGAACAGGAAGGGGAAAAGTTGCAAGACAGTTAATCTACGAATGTCAAAGTTTACCACGATTAATCAAAAGCACCATACCATTACCCACAAGAGGCAATAACTCATTTAAAACAAAGCAAACCTACGTGCGAACCAGACGTGGCAGCATAATAGAACCTCAGATAGGTCACAAAGAGCTCATATTGCATAACTCTAATGATATACTCAAGTCTGTCTCATTAACTCCAGCAATTGTCTCCGTAAATCTCGTAACTACGCACTTTCACCTCGGCCCGTAATTCCCTTTTGCTCAGCTGCCTCTTCCTTTCCCTTATCCAACTCAATTACCCGGCTTTCTTGCTACCAATCTTTTGAAAGGAGATTTTTTGCGTTGCCAAAATTACGATTATGGCTAACTTTAACCTTAAATGAAATAAAAACCACTGCGTCTTGAGGGCTGCAACTTGGTATGTTTGATGATTGGAAAGTGGATGATCAACATACCAATTTGCAGCCCTCTAGCCTCAGTAGTTTTTAAAATCTGAAGGCAAACAGAAAAACTGTGGACTGACAAACAAAGAAATCTCAAAAGTCTTCTTTTACAGAAAACTAAACACTGACATATTTCATCTCCCAGTGAAGGATTTTCACCGGGTGTTGAAATAATTCTAAAAAGAAAAAATCTACTCTGACAATTGTTCATAGAATTGATTGTGTATTCATTTGTTCTGTGTTGCAATTTGTTTGTCTGTTACCGGCAATAACTGTCATAGCATCACTTCAACAGACCATTTCTGATTCTTGTCAGAAAATGTCAGCAGGAGACGTCAGTCAGCTTCGAGACGGTCTACTAGTTGCTGATACTTCACGGTAGTTGCCACGCTTTAGACTTTGGTAATTCCCTTCATTCCTCCCTGGGATCGATCTCTATCTGCGGCCGTTTACTTTTTCCTACTGCTCCCTTCACTGTCCTTCGGGAGCGTCCACCAGGAGCTTCTCACGGTCGATGGTTAGTCGTAAATATAGGCGTGACAGCCGAAATTTGCAATTATCCTCCGGAGGCCCAAGGACGCGTCAAGCAGGGAGTTTAGAATGCCTCTTCCCGCCCATTGCTACGCTATTGTGAACGGAAAGAATTTTTTGTGCTTATGTTAATAAATCAACAAATGGTGCATAGTGCGAGATAATTTGTTCTCTCTCTCTCTCTCTCTCTCTCTCTCTCTCCTCTCTCTCTGACGTAGTTTATGCGTGATGCATTTGGTGAGGAAATCTGACTTTTATATAAAAACATACATACATATGGCTAAATAAAGACTGCATACATTCAGTAATCTTATATAATATTATATAATAAAATATAATATATATATCTATATATAGATGTATGTATATATATAATCCTATATAATATTATATATATATAATATATATATAATTAATATATATGTTAATATTACAATCTAAGATCCTTTTCCTGATTGGCAGAATTTTCCTCCGTTATGTCAATGAAAACCTCAACTACATATATTTTGCGGTATTTTCCTAAGGTAATTTCCTATTCAAATGATAAGAAATAATAAAAGAAACAGTTACTGCAACATGAAACCAAAATAATGTTATATGCCAATGGGTGCTTGTCGCATATAATTGTTGAAGGTCGTCGTGTCATGTGGTCCACTCGAATCAGTTAGTTGTTAGATAATGAGTTATATCAATAAAATAACATGCAGTGTTTTTGCACATAAATTCCAACGCAAAATTGTCCCAGCCCAAGCAAAATGAATCATGAGAAAGATAAACCACGATGAGCAAAGGAAAATACAAGACAAGACGACGTTCACACAACTCGAACATCATCTGTCAGTGACATTCAAACGATCAGTTCGAACAACAAATACGCCGACATGACTAGAGGGAAACGGGGTGGTGTGGGAGGTGAGGGGGAGGGGGTGTTTGTTGTGTTTATTGGGGGCCTGGGTGGGAAGATTGAGTCAGGCTCTTCCAGTCGTGGGAGACGTCTGGAGTCCGACTTGATGAAAGAGAAACCGAGGGACCCTCCTGGGAGGCGAACCAAAGGAGTCCGATGGACAGGAGGCGTTGGTAGAACAGGAGGATGTTGAGGCGAAGGACTCCGAATCCTTGAGAACAAGCGCTTGGTCCTTGAGATCCTTTCTTACTGAGAGCAATTACCGACAGATCATTAAATGATCGAAGCATGTCTGGGAGTTGCAGGAGGAGACAGTTATCCGAACACGCGGAACTGCGCCATTAGGCTATTTATCGCCCGCCAGAGCCAAAAGGACCCCCAGCCTATGATGCCCGGACCCACCCATCCCCCTTCCCTCAAAATTCCTCCGAAACCAGACGGTCTGAGAGACTTGGATAACAGTGACTCAAGCGTCACCTTGTTCATTAACTTCATGGGCCTCCGGTTCTTTTCTCCTCTTGCACAGGCTTGGGGATTTTTAGGGATGGCTCTTGTGGTGTGGTTCCTGGGAATTGTTCTTTGGGGGGTGGTTGTTCTTGTTCTTGGGGGGTGGTTCTTGTGGGGTGGTCCTTGGGGAGTGGTTCTTGTGGGTGGCTATCTTATGGGGTGGTTTTTGGGTGGTTGTTTCTTGTGGGGTGGTCCTTGAGAAGTGGTTCTTGTGGGGTGGTTCTTGGGAGTTGTTCTTGGGGGCAGTTCTTGGTGAGGGGTGGTTCTTGTAGGGTGGTCCTTGGGGAGTGGTTCTTGGGGGTTGTTCTTGGAGGTAGTTCTTGTGGGGTGGTCCTTAGGGAGTGGTTTTTGTGGAGTGGTTCTTGGGGGTTGTTCTTGCGGGGTGGTTCTTAGGAGTTGTTCTTGGGGAGTGGTTCTTATGGGGGGGTTTTTGGGTTTTTTGGGTGGTTGGTTCTTGGGGGTGGGGTTGTACTTGGAAGTTGTTTTTCTTGTTAGGGGGTTTTTTGGTTTTTGGATGGGCTATCTTGTTTGGTGGTTGAGTTATTGAGGGGCGTTGGTCTTGTTAGGGGTTGGTTGTCATTGTTGGGGTGGTTCTTCGACGGGTTGTTTCTTCTGTATGGGGGCTCGTCTTTGTTGGGTAGTTCTTGCGGGGTAGTTCTTGCAGGGGGCTGTCTTGCGGGGTGGTTCTTTCGGAGTGGTTCTTGTAGGGTGGTTCTTGTGGAGGGGTTCTCGGAAGCTCAGATAATTGCTCTTTCGTGTCTGTGAAGCTTTTAGGATGTACCCGGGGCGCTTATCAACTTAAATACTACCGTGGTTTAATGAAGGCAAAGAGAAAAATCACTTCGGGAATGAGATCTCATCAGCAAACTTAACTATATCATTACGGACCGTTAAAATATGCTCTTAGTTGGGTTTAAGATGTCAATGGAAAGTGGTAGGAATATATTATATCTTAACTAAAGTATTAAGCAGTTTATTTATTAGAGTTGAAATAAACTCCCTTCTAGTATACTGTGTAATATCCACATAACTGCCAGATAGAGCAGATTCGACATCAAATTACGAAAAGGATCCATTGACTTAAAATTTAAGATTTCCAAGAATAAGTTTTTCACTTGAAAGAAGCTACAATAGGTAATAAGGCATACAGAAAGATAAGATCAGTTATCATAAAAAAGCTATTATTAATATATCAATAAATATATTGATAAAAATGTGAATATAAAAACAAATAAGTCACGATTTCGAAATTACCCAACCCAGCACCTAATCCCATAATCGAGACATCTGCAATAGGCCCCTTGAGCCATATCCTGGAAATAAACACACACATGCGCTCTCTCTCTCTCTCTCTCTCTCTCTCTCTCTCTCTCTCTCTCTCTCTCTCTCTCTCTCTCTCATCAGTTTACTTCTACGATATGGAGTAAGCCGGATAATATTATTAGCAATAAGAATTCTCTCTCTCTCTCTCTCTCTCTCTCTCTCTCTCTCTCTCTCTCTCTCTCTCTGGCAATCATGCCACCTTGATGGACAAAGGCTCGAGGAGAAGCAGTCACAGATACCAACGCCTTCGTAATTATTTACGCTTAGATCCACTCTTTACCGAAGGCTGTGGCTACGCAAGAGGAAAGGAAAATCACAATTATATCGTAATGAAAGGTCTGAACGCTTCGAACAATGCCAGGTGAGATATGAGTTTAATGAAATTGTCAGGATGTTCTGATAGCCTGTTCTGCAGGTTATGATGGGGTGTCCTCCGCTTAATGGTTAATTGGCTCTCTGAGACTGAGGCTGCGAGCTATAGTTGTCTTCCGTCAAACTGAGGGGGGGCGGGGTTTATCATGCAGTTGTGAGATGGAGCTCCAACTAAACATCAAAAATGACTTTTCCTTTTTTCTTTTTTACATTAAAAAACCAACCAGTGTTTCTTCTCAAGTGTTGCTTATAGTAAATAACAAATAATCCATGGGAAGGGAAACATTATGTCTTCAAAGTTGAGGAATGAGCAGAGTAAAAAAAAAAAAAAAAAAAGAAAAAAAAAAGGCCTCGTTTGCATTGTAAGAACGGATAATACAAAATTCATGAAAACACACAAAATATCAAAAATCATTTTCACAAACCAAGTTCGGCGAAAGACGATACTATTTTTCATTTTTTCTCCTCTAATAACAACAAATGACAACATCTAATGCAATGCACATACGATTTAAAGCACACACATGCATTAAACTCACACATACACATTTGCATTTGGATATCTGCTCGCAGATTACGAGCTTCAGTAAGCGGCTCTTACTTCTTCCTCTCCTAAAAATAGCTCACGATTTCATTCTCCATCTCACAGTCCCTGTCACGACTCTATGAGCAACAGCGACAGATGCGTTTTCACTCAAGCTTCTCGGCCAATGGCAACAATTTTTGAAAAGACAGAAAAAACAAGAAAAAAGAAATTCTGATATTCGACAGAAGGCTCAACAAGACAAAACTTTCCTCGGAAAAGACTTGAATCGAATTTGACATCTTTGTAATCTTTAGGAGTGTGTGAAAGCGGAGGCAGGTATAGAAATTCTCCTCTCACTGATGAAACTCGGCTGATGATTGAGGAGGATGTAATAAATACTGCAAAAAAAAAAAAAAAACTAATATTAACACCAGTGACACTAATACAGACACTCGTGTTGTCCTCAATACATCAGAGAGCACAAACCACCTAAAAGTATCATTTTTAATGCTGGTTATGTTTGCATGGCCACTGCAGCCTCCACCCCACAAAGTCCCAGTTCTGTACGTCTCTAACTTTCTTTCGAAGATAATCCTTCTCAAGAGTCCTCGTAATGACAGGTGAAAGTCGCCAGCATCATTACGAATCAGCTGCCATTCTGCTTATTGTGATGCCCGTGGTGGTGGCAACAACAGACCACGGGAAAAGTGAAGAAGAAGAAGAAGAAGAAGAAGAAGAAGAAGAAGAAGAAAAAGAAGAAGAAGAAAAGAAGTAGATCGAGAGAAAGAAAGAGAACGGCTTTAAAGCGTAGTTGGGTAAAACTGTGCTTCAGAAGTAACGAAGTGGAAATTGAAGCGGCTGATGGATTGATTAATACTTTTGCCCCGCGCGTGATTGAGTGGTGATTGGGTAGCTAGCACTGGATCATGGTTGATGCCGATGGGGGGTACATGCTATGTGCATATTAAGCTTTGTAAAAGTGCAAGTACTGTTGGCACATCCCCTCTCTCTTCCTTTTTTTTCTCTCTCTCCTTCCTCCTCTCTCTCTCTCTCTCTCAGGTTAAAAGCTCACATTATGCAAGTATATACAAATATGGAATATGGGAAAAAAAAGATTTCATTTCAAGGGGCATCTCTGACCCCTTCCAAAAGTAATGGTCCCACTTTGAAGAACCGAAAACTATTTTATCCACAGCGAATAGTCAAACTGACCCCATACTCCCTCACTGGGATCATATCAAGATTAGCAAACCCACTATTTTTCAAGACAGTATTGTACCACGTTTTGATTTATAATTATATATATATATATAATATATATATATAATATATATATACTCTTATATTATCCTACTTAAACTTAAGTACGTAGGGCTACCATTCACCAATTATCCAAAGTAGACAAAAAACAGGTAAGAATAAGGATGCAGAGAGTTCAGTCCATAAGTTACGCCCAAATAGCCATCACAGGCTTGAAAGGAACGGAACGGAAATGGTCAAGTGACGCCATTAAACGTCAAACCCACATTAAATAGATTCCCCAATTAAGTACAACGAACTTAATTTGAGAGGAAAGAGCCGAAGAGTGAGTGAAATAAACCGGGGAAAAAAAGGAAGCTTAAAAATAACAAAAATTAATGACGTTCATTTGCTCCTATCTTTTATCATTATTCTTTTGAATCTCAACTTTCTAAAATATAACCATACCCCGCAACGACGTTGCCCGTGCAAATATAAAGGTAAGTAAGGAGAGAGAGAGAGAGAGAGAGAGAGATAGAGATTGGCGAAGAGAAGATTGAGAGAGAGAGAGAGAGAGTTACAAGGATGGTACAAGGATTAGGATGTTCCTCAAAGACTAATTAGGTCCATCCGCGGAGACGCGTCTCGTGCTCCCACTTAATCTCTAGGAGCAGGTTTTATTGGGTGCATTCACAATGTCTTAACTTGATTTCTGTCTAGCTTTCTTTTGAACTCTTCCACACTGGTTGCCTGGTGTAACTTCTTTGGTGGCAATTTATTCCAGGTGGTCACATATCTTGTATGTAAAGAAGTTTCCTACAATGGTATGTGCTGGTACCATCTTCAGTTCTAGTTTCCCATCCCATTATTTCCGCGTTCTGGTTTTTCGTTTAACGTAAGTAGGTTACTTAGGTACTGTTTTCTACCTTTGTTATCGCCTTCAGTAGATTTTGGAAGTTTGTTTTATTAGTTGTCATCGCAATCGTCGTGTTTCTAATCCATACATTGTTTTGTGCAGGATCTCTAGTCGTCTTTGGTAACCTATTTGCCGTTGATGGATTTGTGATTACTTTTGGTCTATGACTTGTTCCCTTCCTTCTAAATATTTATTGCCCTTTCTTAGTGGTTGGGTGACCAAAAACTGTACTTTTTTTTTCTGCATAGTTCAAGATGAGGTCTAACTATGGATGTGTAGAGTTGCAGGTACCGTTTACTTGTTTCTGTACTTGAACTGCCTCTTTATGTATCCCACTAGTTTCTGTCCCTTCTTTTCAGATTTTATGCATTGTTTTGTGGAATTAATTTCCTTGGTAATATCGTAGAAGTAAAACTGGTGAAGAAGAGAGAGAGAGATGGAGAGATGAGAGAGAAGGTAGGAGAGAAGCGACCGAGAGAGAGAGAGAGATGGAGAAAAATTTACGGAGGAAACGTATTAAATTACTTCTTTGAGGAAAAGCGCAGGAGGTAACACCAGATGCTGATGGCATCTGACATTTTACGGGCTGTTCTATGAGCAAGAGCCCGTGCTGGCATAAGGTCAGCCTAATCTAAAACAACAGCAAGGGTTTATGAAAACTTAACTTGATTGTGTAAGTAATTAAAGAAATTTACACTGAAGTTATGACAAGCAAAATGATGGTGAGCGTTTTGAAGTGGCTTGATCATCAGGAGAGAATGGAAAGACACTTATTGAAGGAAATTCTCGAATAATTCGGAATTTTGGGTTATAAAAAAAAAAGGGGACCACTGGCAACATGATGCAGGTCAGATGGATAGAGAGGTGTGCTAAAAAGGGGAAAGTTGCGAGCGAGATGAAGGTGAGTGACGCAGTGTGCTTGGGGAAATCGACAAGGTGCTGATGAGCCTTCCGTATAGGTCTATGTACGTGGCACAAAGTTGTATGCGTGAGTGCGCGCGTTTGTATGTCTTTCTCGACTTCCTCCCTTATTAGAGTATATGACATTGATGTGTATATATATACATATATATATGTGTGTGTGCGCGTGCGTGCGTGTGTGTGTGTACATGGATTCGTACGCACGCAATCATTTCCTCGCCTTTAATCAAATCCCCTGGTCACAGGCAGCCATATAATTATTATAACCAGCGCTGCTGCGTTACCTTTCAAGCCTCATTGACTTTAGCCAAATTTCTCTTTCTTCCTCGACCCCTCTCTCCCCCTCCATTTCCCCGCACCCATTACCTACATCAGCATGCCTTTTCCTCTCTCGTATGATGACCATGATCATCATCGTCACGGCCTTCGTCGTCGCTCGCTGGCTGGCCCGCTCGCCTCGCCTCTCCATTGACCCGGGTCTTCCGGTCGGTACAAACAAACGCTTTTGTTTAACATTTTAACCTTAACCTTTGCGTCCGTCCGGGTAATTAACGCAACCGGTTTTTTTTTTCTTTTTTTTTTTCTACCGCTTCTTCTTCTTTTTACTTAAACGGCTACATTGGTTTGCGCTAGTGGCTTTGCATACGAGAGAAGCGTCACTCCCTCGGGATAAGGATTTGTCGTCCGACGATGAATGGGATAGAATGGTCTTAAGACCACTGATCGGAATGCTTGCCTGCTCTCTCTCTCTTCTCTCTCTCTCTCTCTCTCTCTCTCACTAAGAGAGAGAAGGCGAAATCGTGAATGTCAATGAATGGGGCTGGAAGTCAGGGCGGATCCGTTCTTTGCTCTCTCTCCTCTCTCTTCTTAATATATGTATATATAATTTATATATATCTTATTATATAATATATTATAATCTTAAATATAATAAATAATAATATACATATATATATAGAGTCAGATAATATATATATATTATTATATATATATACCTTATATATATGTGTATGTGGGTGTGGGTGTGGGTGGGATGTGGTGTGTGTGTGTTTTGGCATGGTGTAATTGTATGGTTTTTGTTTTGTCTGTGGTCATTTTATGCCCGAAAATAAAGTTTCTGAATTGAATTGAATTGAAATATTATATGTACAGAGAGATTGCGTGGTGGGGTGGTAATTTATATATATTTTTTTTATATATATATATAGTAATATAATATATATATATTCTATATATATCACGCTCTCTCTCCTCTCTATCTCCCATTACATATACAGATATATAGTATTAATAATATATATTATATATATAATAGTATTATATATAATAAATATATATTATAAAATAAAATGCGAGAAGAGTCTTACCACCTCGTAATGGACGTGAGAAAACAGACATGCACGCAAGTGCTTTTATTCTTATAAAATATTCGTGAAAAAAAAAGAGCCTTCTTCCGTCACTGACATTAAGTGGGGAAAAAATCCTTTCGGCGAAAGTTTTTTTTTTTTTTTTTTCTTCCTTTAAAATTCGTGATGTTAAAAACAAAACTCCTTCAACGGCTTCAAAGTATGATGCTAAAAATAAAATAAACGTGAGAAGTCATTTCGGCTCGATAGCACTCTGTTTGGCTTAAGGGAATAAACGCTCTTGTTGCACGCATAATACGGCGGTGTCTGGTACTTTTGCGTAAAAGTCTGAGTATAATGTAAAAGTAACTTTCAAAATTTTTTTGAAAAACCTGGCTACCGAAGTCATTTGAAACCCAATTATACACAGACGCGTTGCAATGTCGCACCACATAAACCAGGACATATAACTATAATATATATATATATATATAGTATACTATATATATAGATAATATATTATATATATTATATTATATATCTATGCGATGTGCTGTGGGTATTTGTTGTGCGTGTGTGACAGAGAGACAGGAGGAGAGAGCAACGATCATTAAAAAAAACAAGTTCATAATAATTTGTAATATAATTAGCATAGTAACTACGATGTATTTTCCGGATGGAGAGCTAATAATAGTTGCAAAACTGAAAAAAGCAGGGAAAAAGGTAACAAATAAAACCATGCATTCACTTTCCCACATAAAAGACTGAATACTGATATTTTTGAGAGAGAGAGAGAGAGAGAGAGAGAGAGAGAGAGAGAGAGGCAATTACTGTCCGAAGTACATGAAGAAAAGCGATGATTCCGGTAAAACAGGATGCCCAAGGTACCCGAGCAAAACAAGAAGAAGAAGAAGAAGAAGAAGAAGAAGAAAGGGAAGAAATTCAGGGAGATAAAAAGACACGAATAACCTTCACTCTGTTTTTGCACTTTTTCCAACTTGAAAGGACGACCCGAAACAGCGAGAAATCACGAATACTAAAGAGAGGGAATCGTTCCTAATAATGATTGATGCGGACTTAGATCGCACAAGTTCTTGAGGAATGGATTGATTGGCGACCGCGCAGTTAGAAGTTTTTATAAAAAATCAAGATCGATTGACTGGTTGCTAGCAGAAAATTGGCGTCACGGAAACTGACGAAAGTTACATAACACTTAAGGCTTCGTAATTTACAAGTGACTGGCATAGCATAGAAGGTCCTAGGATGATAAGAATGGCCGTAAACTAAGACACTCACATCCTACGCATGCGCGGCGCGCACTCGCGACCGCTATGGCCAGGATTCGAAGCTGTTATAGCGATACGAAGTCGACGTATTGGATATAGACACTTCTGAGGTTGAATATTCGCAGGTATAATTATTGTTCGCGCGTGACCAATTGACTAGCTTTATACGCGCACATTATACGTACACGCGCGCACCGCACACAACACACCACAAACACACACACCACACACAACTTATATATATATATATCTTATATATATTATATTCTATATCTATATGATATAAATAAAACGTATGTCTGTGTATATGTGTGCGCGCACGCCCGTTGATTGTTGCGTGCCACTCAAACGTATCACGTTTGATGTGGCACGCACAATCACGTGCGGTGCGCGCACACATATAATACACGTGCATATGTATTAAAAATAATCACATTAAACATAGAAGTCGGTTCCCAACTCTGTATTATATATGCATATATTGATACATGCATAAAGATATTTCATAAATAATACATAGATATTACATACATATGAATATATAAATAATTATAATCTAATATATATATATATAATATTATATATATATATATAATATCTAGCCTTTCATTCAAAGAAAAGGTTAGAGATGAAAGCAACCGATACCTCCCTGACCAAGCCCTACAATAATTGTCCTTGGATACCCACGTATTATCATCACTTCCAAGGGAATGTGAGTAATTAAACTGCCTTTACCACATAAAGGGTAAATTTCCTTTTTTTTTACTTCAAAAGATGTAAAAGGAGGAGTGACGAATTCCCATGGCTTAAAGGAAAGGCGTATCTAATTCTGTGAAGGACAGGAATTAGTAAGAAGAAGTTGCAAGTGATTACTTTGCTCTCTCTCTCTCTCTCTCTCTCTCTCTCTCTTCTCTCTCTCTCTTTTAAAGGAGAGGTGTATCAAATTCTATGGACAAAATTAGTAATAAGAGGTGACAAGTAATTATTTAGCGCTCTCTCCCCATCTCTCTCTCTCTCTCTTAAAGGAGAGATGTATCTAATTCTGCCATAAGAAGTGGCAAGTAACTATTTTGCCCTCTCTCTCTCTCTCTCTCTCTCTCTCTCTCTCTCTCTCTCTGATATCTACCCGGGTATCTGTTTCAGCTCCTTCAGTACCTAAAATTAAGTAAAGCCTAATTCTGAAGTAACAATAAGAAAGATTTACTACCGAAATTCTTCTCTCTCTCTCTCTCTCTCTCTCTCTCTCTCTCTCTCTCTCTCTCTCTCTCTCTCTCTCTCGTTAACAAGTCGCCAAAGAATATTCAGTCTTATACAATCAAACGAAAACACATTCACTTTCCACATCCGCTGAATGCAAAAGAAAAAAAAAATTAAATTTTAAAAGTCGTCTCGAAACAACAGACGAAAAAAAAGAAGCGAAGAGACATAATACTGAAAAAAAAAAAAGACACAATAATGCATACATGAATGTCATCACCTTACGGGAAAAACGACGCAACCAATGGAAACTCTCTCTCTCTCTCTCTTCTCTCTCCTCTCCTCCTCTCTTCTCTCTCCCTCCCTTCTCATCACCGACACACACACACACATATTTCCCCGAGATCTCAAGAGATATTTACAGGGATGACTCCAGAACAGAAATTCGTTACGAATAAAAAGCCAAAATAAGGCGTTGAGTGTGTGGCAACGTCTATCTACGTATATGTAAATATATTGCGTGTAGTGTAATCTCATTGTAAGAGAGTATTATTCAGAGTAATATCATGTAGATTATAAAAAAAGGGATCAAGGGCGATGAACGAGAGAGGATGAGAGAGATTGGGAGAGGAGAGATAGGGAGAGAGAGAGAGAGAGCATAAAAGTCTACCAATAAAAATAGAGAGAGCGCGAGAGAGAAAATAGAAAAATGGTACAGTATAATACCAATTCAGAGATAGAGAGCGAGAGAGAGAGATGTAAAACATGAAATAACCTGCCAGTAAAAACAAGGAGAGAGAGAGACGAGGAGAGAGAGAGAGGGAGAGAGGAAGGAGACGAGCGATGGAGTGAGAGGAGAGAGCGGAGAAAACATAAAATAAAATAGCCTACCAATAAAAATAGAGAAAGAGAAAGAAATTGAAAACTTAGTATAATATACCAAATACAAACAGAGAGAGAGAGAGAGAGCCAACATTTTTCTATGGCAAACGAAAGATACTCCCCGAAGTGAGGTCAAATATTCCAAATCATAAATACCTCAGAAAGTAGGTCTCATCAAACGGCAGCTTTAATAGCAACATCACGCCAATAATAGCAACACGAGTAGCAGCAGAAAAAGAAAAACTAAGAAAAGCAGACTTTTATTACCGGTAGAAAGTTTGTGAGAAGAGAATCCACTCCATTATATTTTCCTCCCTCGACGATAGATCGGCGTTGTTTACAATACACACAAACATACACGCACATACACGCACACACACAAAACCGTTTAATGTTTCAGCGAATTTGGACTCGGTCTGGTAGATATGCCACACCTGGAAGGATTTCGTTCAAGTATGCCGGAAGGCAGGTGTCTGGGCTTGGTTTCTTCTGAGGAACTCCCGTAAAAGGTTTTTATACACATACACATATATATATATATATATATATATATACATTATATATATATATATATTTATATTATAAAAAATTATATTTATTTATATATATATATATATTATTAAATATTCATATAGTATATATATATATATATATATATATATATATATATATATATATATATATATGGATAAATATATACATATTATACCTAAACAGGACTTCTGAGAAAATCCTGCAAAAGATTTTATATAATATATAAACTATATAGATATATATATCTATATATATATATATATATAATACATGATATTCGAAATAATGCCTTTAACTATATACATATACCTTAAGGATTCCAACGGTAAAAGAAACATACGCAAAAAATTCCCCTCAAATTAAAACGACTGATTTTAACATACGTAGAAAAAAATTATTTTGATTTTTCAATCTTCTGCCAAGCTTCGGAATTTTCCTCTTCCTTCTGTCTTTCTTCATTTATAGCCTTTTTCCCTTTTAAGAAGCAGAAAGGCAATTATAAAATACCCTCCTAAGTGTACGCAATAGACCACTTTTCATATGCATTCCCTAGAACAGTGTTTCTGAGTGTGCCCCACAGACAGTGCCCAAGGGTGCCACTATAATGTCCTGAATTTAGTCTTGGCTGGATCATCTCAATGAACATTTGTAATAAAAAAATAACGTTTGGAGAAGTCTCCATATAATTATTATCAATGTGTCTATTCAGATATATAAACAGCCGGTCTCTGAAATATAGTATTTACTTCCTACATTTTGGCGTTTTTATGGGCTCCTTCATTAGATGGAATTCTGTTTAAGCAATATATAGTTTCAGTCATATATATATATATATATATATATATATATATATATATATATATATATATATATATATATATATATATCCTTAAATCCACGGTAAAAAAGTGAGTGAAACAAGGACTGAAACAAGTACTTTGGCAGTTTATTCGACATTTTCAAGTACTTGTTCCAAGTCCTTGTTTCACTTACCTTTCTACCGTGGATTTGAGGATATTGCCAAGTAAGTGTTCCTTCGTGCTACATTGGAGATTTTATATGTATATATATATATATATATATATATATATATATATATATATATATATATATATATATATATATATGCAAAATGTTGGGATGGTGAAGAACAGGTGCCACGGTAATGATTACATTAGTATTAGTTAGGGTGCCATCCCAGAGAAAATGAATGAGAACTACTGGCCTAGAAGCAGACTGGAAATATATTAACTTTGGGAAACATTTCCTCCATCTTTTCAAAAAATATAATTACTTGCCCACACAAACTCACGGAATTACGAGCAGAAAGACACCATATTTTCAAAACTCGAGCAGTTTGTGAAAGGAAATTTGTCATGTTATTCATAACCTGACGTAGACAGAAAGACAAATAGACAGAGAGAGAGAGAGAGAGAGAGAGAGAGAGAGAGAGAAAGAGAGAGTGAGAGAGAGAGAATGATGATCCAAGCACATCAATACAGACAGATCTAACGAGAATTTATTCGTCATCATATTTCTCAGAACACATCAGCTCTTTCCCACAATTAAAATTCTTCCAAATAATTCTCAGAGTGACAAAGTCAACGCGTTGCAAAGCAAAAAAAAAAAATTATGGTCATTTTAAATAATGACATAAGCCACACCTCTCTCTCTCTCTCTCTCTCTCTCTCTCTCTCTCTCTCTTCATTGGTAATTCATTTCATGTTTCTCTCTCTCTCTAGGAGACAGAGAAGGAAAGCTATATGCATATAGGGGACCTAATAATGAGACAATCACAAATAAGGAAGCAGTTAAAGACCTTGGTGTGATGATGAATAGGAACATGTTATGCAATGATCAAATAGCAATTCTGTTGGCAAAATGTAAAGCAAAAATGGGAATGTTGTTACGGCACTTCAAAACAAGAAAAGCTGAACACATGATTATGCTTTATAAAACATATGTTCGTAGGTCCACTTGAATATTGCAATATGATATGGTACCACACTATCAAAAGGATATTGCACAAATAGAGAGTGTACAAAGGTCCTTTACAGCTAGAATAGAAGAAGTTAAGGACCTAGACTACTGGGAAAGACTACAATCCTTAAAATTATATAGTCTAGAAAGGAGAAGAGAACGCTACATGATAATTCAGGCATGGAAACAGATAGAAGGAATAACAGAAAATATCATGGAACTAAAAATATCAGAAAGAGCAAGCAGAGGTAGATTAATAGTGCCCAAAACTATACCAGGAAAAATAAGGAAAGCACACAGGACATTAATCCACTACGCACCAGCATCGATAATGCAGCGTCTATTCAATGCGTTGCCAGCTCATCTGAGGAATATATCAGGAGTGAGCGTAGATGTGTTTAAGAATAAGCTCGACAAATATCTAAACTGCATCCCAGACCAGCCAAGATTGGAAGATGCAAAATATACCGGAAGATGTACTAGCAACTCTCTGGTAGACATTAGAGGCGCCTCACACTGAGGGACCTGGGGCAACCCGAACGAACTGTAAGGTCTGTAAAGGTAAGGTAAGGTCTCCCTTTCTTTATTTTCATCGTAATTCATTTCATTTCTCTCTCTCTCTCTCTCTCTCTCTTTCTCAGTATTGGTAGATTATGTAATGTTTTCCATCCATTTCTTTGTGCTTCTCTTTATTTGTATTGGTATATTATTTTATGCTCTCTCTCTCTCTCTCTCTCTCTCTCTCTCTCTCTCTCTCTCTCTCTCTCTCTCTCTCAGCATTGGTAGATTGAAAAAAGTTTTTCATCCATTTCTTTTTCTCCCTCTCTATTTTTATTGGTGGATTATTCATGATCTCTCTACTCTCTCTCTCTCTCTCTCTCTCTCTCTCTCTCATGGATGGGAAAAAATAATCAAAGAAATAATTTGCAGTGTCATAATTTTGGGAGTTTTCCGTGAAATATCTCGAGAAGTGGAATGTTCTGGGGAATCTCGTGCATAATTGGCCACAGCCAATTCGGGAGGTGCAGTTACATATATCACGTAAAATAGTTTAGTTTTATATATATATATATATATATATATATATATATAATATAATAATATTATATATATATATATATATATATAGGCGAATACCACAGGAAAATAATAGTCAGAAATCCAAGCGCTTTCGTCTTCACTCAGACATCGTCAAGGAGTCGAGTCTGAGTAAAAGACGAAAGGCGCTGGATTTCTGACTGCAGTGATTTTTAAGCATATATATATATATATATATATATATAATATATATATATATATATATATATATATATATATATATATCAAGAATACTTCCACTTAATTCATATGAGTATCAGTTCTATTAACAACCATAATTGACCAATATAATCAGCAATTATAATGCGATCTCCTCGTCAGCAGATGGATGACATTCGCTCATTCCTTCAACCTTGCATGAAATCACAGGCCATTAAGAAATAACACCCCGTGCTTATCAGCAACTGCTGAGGCTGCTCCTATCGCACTCTCTTTCTTTTGAGTTCTGCTTTTTAGTTTTCAGTAAAAGAAAACTATTGTGCCGGCTTTGTCTGTCCGTCCGCACTTTTTCTGTCCACCCTCAGATCTTAAAAACTACCGAGGCTAGAGGGCTGCAAATTGGAATGTTGATCATCCACCCTTCAGTCATCAAACGTACCAAATTGCAGCCCTCTAGCCTCCGTATTTTTAAAAATTTCATTTACGGTTACAGTTCATTATAATCGTGCGTCTGGCAACGAAACAGGCCAGGCCACCGCGGGACTGTGGTTGAAGTTTCATGGGCAGCGGCTCACACAGCATTATGCAGAGACCAGCGAAAGATAGATCTATTATCAGTGGCCTTGATTATATGATGCACAGAAAACTAGATTACGCTGAAGAAACTTCGGCGCCCTTTTACTTGTTTTCGTCGTGATTACAACTGCACACAAAGTTTGTTCACGGCTACCGTTACAAAATACTCCAATATTGCTAAGAGGAATCAATTTTAACTATCAGTGCTAATACCAGAGCTATTTGCCATTCTAAAGAAGCCAGTTTGAGTCGACTCTGATACGCTATTTGCAGTTCAAAAGTAGCCATATTAATCTACTGGCTGTATTTACAATACAACAAAGAAAGAAGGAATGAAAATACGCATTAGTAGTAGTAGCGATCGGGATTTGCCTTGAAACGGTTCTCTTCCTCGTTCTACTGTGCCTTGGATTGTGCTCAAGCATATCTTCACTGCGGGAGCATTCATCTCTGAAAAACTTCTCTCCTACTAACAAAAATCAACTTTAGCTACTGACGGTGCTACTTATAAAGCTTCTGAAATTCAGTTTCACCTACCGAAGTTGCTACTAATAAAGCTCCTGAAATTCAGTATTAGCTATTGACGGTGCTACTAACATCCATATCAAACTCAAGGCCATTACCGTAGGATCGTCACAGTGAAGTGCCCCCTACGCGTTATGACGGAAATTAACAAGACATCAACGACAATAACAAGGAGGGGGGGGTGGAGGGTGTGTTTCACCTGTTATTGGGGGGAGGGGGAGGGTTTCATCCGTTACTGGTATGAGGAGTGGGTCTCCTGGTACTGGTAAGGGAGGGATGGGGTTTAGGACCGTGATGACTAAGATGACAGAAAAATGACGATGATGAAGATGAAAGAGAAAATGACGATAATGGAGATGAAAGAAAAATTACGATAAAGGAAACGAGAGAAAATTACGATAAAGTAGATGGAAGAAGAAATTACAATAAAGGAGATGAAAAAAAAATTACGATAATGAAGATGAAAGAGAAAATGACAATAAAGGAGCTGAAAATAAATGAGCGACGAGGGAGATAAGATAATAAACGATAACTGAAGAGTTTCGCATACATAGTAATTACGCAAGATTTCAAATCAAAATGACCGTTGCAAAGGACAGAAATCTATCCAATGATAATAAAACCCACATTCAGAAATCAAACACAGCCACCTTTACCGTTATAAAGTATTTCACACGAATGTATCAGCTTTCACCGTGTCGTCTTTTTTTTCGAAAAGGGGGGCGGGGAGACTGGGGATAAGGTAGCCATCCAGATACCCTTCTCCACCTACTAATAGCGATCCATAACAGTCAACTAAACACCAGGTACATACTTCACTGCTTTGGTTAACAGGGCACAAGTAATTCTTTAAGAATTGTGTGACAGATCTATGGGCCTGGCTGTCGTCGTCAGGTATTATTATTATTACTATTATTATTATTTGGAAATGACAAAACAATTATTATTTTTATTTGGAAATGATAAAACAGTTCTTATTCAGTTATTATTTTATTATTTCATTATTATTATTATTATTATTATTATTATTATTATTATTTATTATTATTATTATTATTATTATTATTTGGAAATGATAAAAATATATTATTATTAATATTATCTGCAGGGAGCAGACATTCTTTGATGCATGTTTTGTTGAAAATAGTGGCAGTTTTCAATGGATTAATCTTATACAGGGTCTTTTCAATTCTCCTGGTAATTCGTTTTCCTGACTCAGCTAGGTTGTCGAGTAGAATTCCAATATTTATATTTGTCATAATTAGGATATTTGTCAAAAATAGTTTATCAAAAATATTTTACTATAGATTTCGCTTATATCTCTTTTGATGGGTATAGAAACCAAGGCCAGTGACTTCAACGGAATCTTAGAAGCTATCTTGTGTTTTTGGTATTTTTCTTCGATACGGGTATTATGTATCCTTGTACTCGTATCTAAGAAAAAATACCAAAAGCACCAGATAGCTACCAAGATTCCGTTTAAGTCACTGGCATTGGTTTCTATAGCCATCAAAAGAGATATAAGCAAAATATATAAAAAAATATTTTTGATAAAATATTTTTGACAAATACCCTAATTAGGGCAAATATGAACATTGGAATTCTACTCAAAAACCAAGCTGAATCAGAAACACGAATTATGAGGAGAATTAATAAGACCCTGCAAAAGATTAATTCGTTGAAAACTGACATTTTCTTCAACAAAATATTATTGTTATTTGGAAATGACAAAGAAATTCTAATTACAATTATTATTATTATTATTAAAAATTCCTCATAGTAGCACGAGTCTTCAAATGGAGAAACAAATCCACAGTTATGTAAATGTACATATATTTAAGTTTAAAACAGAAAAGATAGCTTTCGGGAATCTGTACGGTTCCCCTTATCAATCTCTCATTTACATTTACATAACTGTGGATTTGTTTCTCCATTATTATTATTATTATTATTATTATTATTATTATTATTATTATTATTATTGATTAGTTATAAAAAGATTATTATTGTTATTATTATTACCACGTAAAGGTTACAAACATCCAAAAAAGTAACTGCCGTGTGGTTCCATACCTCCATCCATTCTTAACGGTCTTGTTAACTATTCTTAATGACTTATTCCCAAATCTGTCATCATCATCATTATCATTCCTCCAAGGACTCCACATATCCTCGAGCTCTTATCAAGGAAACTCTTGTATCCGAAAGACCTCTAATAAGATCTTTTTAAGACTCATATAAAAAGATCTTTCCGCCTCGCTGATCGCTGTTCCATTTATTTCAGATATCATCATCCGCATTTACTGCCGTCTAGATTACGCCGGTTTTTCTATTTTTAAATCTACCTTCTTGCTTTTAGTGTTTAGAACTTATGGTTCTCTCTCTCTCTCTCTCTCTCTCTCTCTCTCTCTCTCTCTCTCTGAGATAGAAATTATGATACGATAAGGCATAAGTAGTTGTTTTTTCTCTCTCTCTCTCTCTCTCTTATGTACAAGTGATCAATTTACTTTTTTCCTTGTTTTCTCCCTCTCCCGCTCTCTCTCTCTCTAATGCACAAATGGTTAATTTACATATCTCTCTCTCTCTCTCCTCTCTCTCTCTCTCTCTCTCTCTCTCTCTCTTGGGGATAAGAATTATGATTGGATAAGGCACAAGTGGTTGTTCTCTCTCTCTCTCTCTCTCTCTCTCTCTCTCTCTCTCTCTCTCGGGGATAAGAATCATGATTGGATAACTCACAAGTGGTTGTTATCTCTCTCTCTCTCACACACACACACACATTCTACGAAGGAAACGATAAGAAACGGTCCTAGAAACTAAATTTCCTTATACCTTTAACTTTAATACGATTGATGGTAGATAAGGATTTCTGGTTACATATTAAAAGAATATTATACAACATGCGATTCTTCTCAAGCAGGTGCTTATCTTCCATAATAGTCCACACTAATCTTTGAGATCTAATTTATTTTTAAAAAACGCGTAAAGAATCAATAACAATCCAGTAACTTACTAGCGGTTTCTTATATATATATATATATATATATATATATATATATATATATATATATATATATATCTGTCGTGTGTGTGTGTCCGTGTGTAATTGTATTAACCTTTCGAATTCTTCGCACTTTTTCAGGATTCCCTTGTCACTACAAAAACCTTGAGATCCAAGTTCAAAGAAATATGAAGAAATTATGATGTCCGGTAGAGGGGAACGAACCGGCGATAGTTATAATCACGACGAGGTCAGGTCGACAACGTGACCTCGTCGTGATTATGGTACGCAGGTTCATTTCCCGCTACCGGACATCATATTTTCTTCATATTTCTTGCACTTGATCTTAAGGGTTTGTAGTGGCAAGCGCATCCAAAAAAGCGCGAAGAATTGAGAGGTTAAGAGGACATTGCATTATGGCTATTACAATTATATATATATATTTATATATATATCATATATATATATATATATATATATATATATATATTTATATTCTGTGCTCATTAAGCAACAGATGTCCTTTAATATCTAATTCGCTCTACCTCGGAATCAACATATTTTCATATATTTTAACCGGAGGGGAATTTTGTAGTCGATAAGAAATTCGTCGGCATCAACCGCCTCGACCTTGACAACTTTGTAGTGCTTTTGTCGCACGTAGCCTTATTATGAGTCATATCACATTACCGTGACTCATATATACGCATTAAACTATAAATGTCCTTTAATATCTAATTCACTCTACCTCTGAATTAATATATTTTCATATACGTTAACCGAAGGGGAATTTTTTTAGATGATGTGATTAAGAACGCTTCATATTTGGTTATATATATTCTAGTGTGCGCAATCAATAAAAGCTAAAAATATTCAAGTGTGTAGAAAACAAAGTTCATTGACTTTTTGGAGAATCCAATAACGTTGGGAGAGAACATGAGACAGCAAAAACCTTCGTAGAGAGAGAGAGAGAGAGAGAGAGAGAGAGAGAGAGAGAGAGAGAGAGAGAGAGAGAGCGCATTCTTCGGTAACTAAATAAACAAACAAACAACAAAGGTAAGGTTGAATAGGCAGAGGGAGCACCCAATGAACTCGTTTCAAACGGTAAAAGATGATCTCATCAACAGCTATAAATGGACTTCGGTGTTGCTTAATTAACCCACGCGAGAGAGAGAGAGAGAGAGAGAGAGAGAGAGAGAGAGAGAGAGAGAGAGAGAGAGAGAGAGAGAGAGCGCCTCTGCCTCTTCCACTTAGATGACTATTGCTCCATATCCATATTTGCTTTTTAAATCTATACTGGTAGGTTTCCCCTAGCCAAATCTGTATATACAAAAATCCCTTTCAAGAACACGAACAAATGATATCCTTGGGGGAATCCCATTGTATATAACCAAGTATATTAAGTAGGATTTCCTTTCGTGTTTGTTAGTTCAATGTTGCTGTTAAAAAAATGAAAGGGGGAACTTATTCTTATTGAATAACTTGTAAACCACTACTTAATAACACTTAGAGATATTATTGCCTTTGCAGTATTATGCATTTGCATATGCTACTTTGATGGAACAGTCTATATGCTCAACAAAAGTTTACAGAGAAGCCTAGGATACTTTTCTTTACTTATATATATATCATTTTCATACACACCACACCCATACACACATATATATAAACATACATACTTTTACATACATACACAAACATTCACGGACACACAACCAAATATATACGTATATATATATGAATGTCTTTTATTGAAATGCAACAGTATAATATGAAGATAAAAGGCCGATAAAACACTGTTTGAACGTTGCAACCATATATTTCGAGGACTTCCTTCTGTGCTCCTGATCACTGGTAAAATATGGACACAGGATGTCTTACAAGAGTTTATATGCAATGTATATGTAGGAGTGGCATTAAGTCTCTAATGGTGACCCAGGAAGGGTGTGTATTAAACTATTCCCTGGTGTTTTCTGGTCTCATTAACTCCCGTCTGGCGACTCGTCCGGTGGTCGGATGTTCTTGGACACCTGCTTGATCAGGAGCACAGAAGGAAGTGCTCGAAATTTATGGTGGCGACATTCAAATGGTGTTTTATTGGCCTCATTATCTTATAATATTATATATATATATATATATATTATAATAATATATATATACTATATATATATATATATATATATATATATATATATATATATACTATATATATATATATATATTATATTTATATATATATATATTTTATATATATTAAGAAAATATGTATACATATACATACATACATACACACATACATCCGTATACACAAATATATATATATATATATATATATATATATATATATATATATATATGTATATATATATATAATATATATATATATATGCAGAAGCCAGGTACTATGTCGTACCTCTAAGTAAATGGGGATATAATCAACAACGAAGTAAACCCTCTTGTAGTTTAAAAATATATAATTCTTGTACAGGATTAAAACTTTCGACCATCAACTGTGGTCTTGTTCACTAAAATTTTGGTTGGGTGAACAAGACCACAGTTGATGGTTCGAAAGCTTTAATCCTGTACAAGAAATATTATTTTAAATTTTTAACTTACAAGAGGATTTTACTTAATCGTGAGGATTGTATCCCCATATATATATATATATATATATATATATATATATTATATATATATATATATATTGATATATATATATATATATATTATATATAATATATACATATATATATATATATATATATATATTATATATTATAATTGTGTGTGTGTGTGTGTGTGTGTGTGTGTGTGTGTGTGTGGAAAAATATTTCAGCCGAAGTTTACTCGTCAGGAGATAATAATAATAATAACGACAAAACAAGACTTCACCAGAACATGAAATCTCTGAGTAGAACCAAAACCCACAAATGTTTCCTTTCGATGTAATACAAAGGTCTGAATTTAGAATGATAAAGTCAGACAATTTCGAGTCTTCTCATCTGCAATCTTCAGTCGACACTTTTTGGCTCTCGAAAGCTATCATTTTCTACTCTAACGCCTTTGTATTACATGATGAAAATAACTGTGGCTTCCCTTCTTCAGTAACCATAACAATAACGGCAATGTCTCATTTACTGTAATTAACACGAGAGCTATATTTATGGAAAATCTGAATGCAATCCATTCACTGATTTTTGGAGAAACGCATTCTAAGACATGATTGATTTATCACCAATTAAATCGGTGCAGTTCGCTTAATTGGGGAGTAAGTCTACAAACTACTTTGTTGTTGTTGTTACTGTTGTTTTTGTTGGGGGGGGGGGGGGGGGCGGGGGGGGGCAATAAGAAAAACCAACCTAAAAAGATCCGAAAAATGTGTTTCGTATTGAGTTGAAGATACAGGAATTTTAGGATAGGATATTTATGATATATTTATTTAAAATGAAAATAAAAAAAAAATGTGCATATCAAACAGTACAGAACACAGAACAATTATTTACGATGAAATATAGCGTATTTATTTTAATTTTCGTTGGTAAAACAAAGCGCTATTTGGAAGTAGATTTCAGCACTCGCCCTGAGTAAGCTACAGATCGGATCACGCCTTGTTTCATCTCACTGTAATAAACAGTGGAACTATGACGCTTTCGTTCCCCCAACTTGGCCTTATTGTGCTTCCAAATCGAAGTTCTATCATTGTCATTGCTGAAGTAATTCAGGGGGCGAGTACAGGAATTAAATGATTGTGATTAATATTAAGACTGAAAGAAAACGAGAATGAACGGGACGAATAATTCAAACCTTTAAAAGAACTCCGATTATGAGAGAAACTTCAACATAATTGGCAAATTTCAAGACACTCCGACCAAGCACAGACACGAGCACTCGCGCTCGCACGCACATAAACACACGCACACGCACACACACACACACACACTCATGCAAACATACAAGAAGACACTTTCCATAGTCTTCGTGAAAACCAGAACTGCTTCGCCTTTCATCGTCGGGAGACGAAACTCACGAAGGGCGAACATCTGCCCTTGACGTCCGTATCTTTTCGAGATCAGAAAAATCATGTGCGTCCGAGAGAGAGAGAGAGAGAGAGAGAGAGAGAGAGAGAGAGAGAGAGAGAGAGAATGTTGTAACCCAAATAGGCATTCTTCACGTTGGCAAACAGCACTCGGGAGATGATAAAACCTTTCATGAGACGAGTTTGGGATTTAATGTGTTTGACCTTGCGACACAAAGAGAGAGAGAGAGAGAGAGAGAGAGAGAGAGAGAGAGAGAGAGATCCATACGCATGAACGTGTAGCTTGAAACGAACTATTGGTTGTTAGAAAAAGAAATCAGCGCAACTTAAACCCATCGCTACAAAGATGAATTACACAGACATAAATCACAACACAAAATATTTAGATAAATAAATACAGAGAGGAATAAACAAACAAATAAATAAATATAGATATTAGGAAAATATAAAATGACAAGTGACTGCATAAAATACAAGAATATTTTTTACATGTTGAGCTAACATGAGACAGAAAAGAGCCCGTTGCCTTGAAAAGTGACAGAAGTACATTAGTGAATCATTAAGGGCGGGAAAGAGAGAAAGTAGTGAACAGTAAAAGGGTAAAGGGTGGGGCACGCCCATTTCCCATACATATATGACCTCAGGTCACTCAATTTCGAAATTACAAGAATACTGAATATATCTTATATATATATATATATATATATATATATATATATACATACATATATATTATATGGACAGACAGAGATGTATATATATATATATATATAATTATATTATATATATGTGTGTGTGTGTGTGTGTGTGTGTGTGTAGTGTAAGAGAGTGAGGAGTTACAAGGATTAGGATGTCTCAAACACTTATTAGTCCATCCGAGGAGACATCCTGCGAGAGACAGAGACGAGAGAGGGGGCAGGGGATATATATATATATATATATATATATATATATAGGATAGAGAGATGATGGAGAGGAGCGAGATGAGAGAGAGAGAGAGAGAGAGCTTGACGTAAGGCATAAACAAGAATTCCACAGGTCATGTTACTTTTACCCAAAGGACCCAAATTGCCTGTTTAAATCCTACAATCTCATTTACGAAAGCAATATAAATTACCTGGAATTAAAAGTTCCTCGTTGGACGAGTGGGTTATGTGCTCGCCTACCGATTCGGTAGTCGCGAGTTCGATTCCCCGCTCTGCCGACGTGGAATCAGAGGAATTTATTTCTGGTGATTAGAAATTCATTTCGCGATATAATGAGGTTCGGATCCTACAATAACCTGTAGGTCTCGTTGCTAGATAACCAATTGGTTCCTAGCCACGAAAAAAAAAAAAATCTAATCCTTCGGGCCAGCCTAGGGGAGCTGTTAATCAGCTCAGTGGTCTGGTTAAACTAAGATATAGTTAAATTAACCTGGAATTATAAAAGATCAAATAAAGAGACCAAATATTAAATTGCCTTAAGAACATTCCAAAGATACTCCAAGTTGACATATCCTAAATAGTCATTTACAGCCTAATGCGATACTAAGATTAAGACAGAATTACTTGGGAGAGCTAACATTGAAAATAAGGAGGAGGAGGAGGAGGAGAAGAGGAGGAGGAGAGGAGGAGGAGGAGGAGAGGGGAGGAGGAGGAGGAGGAGGAGGAGGAGGGGAGGAGGAGGAGACATTTTTTTCACATCACCTGATTCAATTTATAAAAAACATGCATTCAAGCTACCAAATGTATTTATATTACCAATTCGCTCTACCTCGAAATTACAGTATTTCATATGTGTTAACAAAGTAAGGGGAATTTTTAGTTGCTAATAATCGTCCTCTCGTGGATTCGAACCAGCAAAATATACTAGGTATATATATAATATATATAATAATAAATATATATACACAATATATGTATACATGTGCTGTGTCAGAAAGAACAGCCATTAGCTGCGTGACTAATCCCAGCCTAAGCCACCGAAAGAGGACTTATTTGCAGACAACAAACACTCACAAAGCACTTTCACAGAAACTTCCTCCTCTGACTTTCAACAACAAAACAATCCTGCCCATCAACAAACTCTCCACAACCAACCACACCCCTCCCCTGCCCCCTCCCCCTCCCCGCCCGCACCCCCTCGTCCCATCCCACGAAAAAGGCTAATGACAAAGTGAGACTAGACCTACTCGGTCTATTTCGAGACAGAAAGTGAATATCTATTGCGTTATATTTCCTTCGACACACTATGAACATTTCATTTTAAGAAATTTAATAACTAATTATACGGAATTAATTTTCATAATGACAAAGAAACTCCATGAAAAATGCATTGATGTATCTTCTAATACAATTCTTTTTTTATGCAGACTAAAAAGAGAAATGAGATATTACCTTCTTGCTTTCAACAACTAACATTTCCTCAAGAGTTATAAAAGTCTAACTCAAGGTAAAGGTAAACAAATAAGAATAAGACATACTCAAAGACATCAGAGAAAGGTGAAAAAATAAATTGATAAAAAAAGACAAGGCACTATGAACTGTTTCGAGTGCGCGATAATTTCCCAACTTTGTCTTCTGTTGATCACAATTTGAAGAAATACAGTAAGTATATGAAAGGGTGGTACAGCCTACATACAGAGAGGTTGGTAAGCATCACACTTTAAACTTAAGGTATATATAAATCGATAAATATAAAATGTATAAAATATAGAGCATTCTGCTCTGCCGTGACGACCCCAAACCCCGACAGTTTACAAAGCACGTTTAGACGTCCATAGATGGAGCTGATATAACTAAGCCTCAGAGAGAGAGAGAGAGAGAGAATTCACCTTGCAGAAACAATAAGCAGTCTAGTCCTTTCAGCAATATCATCTCTGGAGAGAAAAAAAATTAAAAAAAAACACGTTTAATCGTACTAGCATAACGTGGTCGCTTTCACGTCAGGGTATAACGGGGTAGAACGCGGCCTTGGGGAATTCTAGAAGAGCATGAAAGTATATTGTATATATTACGTGCAATTATCTCGTAAGTCTTGCAGCCGTGATCTCTCGCTATATAAAATGTTATACTCTAACTCGTATTTATCTAAAAAGGTCCACGTGTACTAATCATATAGAGCCGATGTGACGGTTAACAGTCCGGGTATAAATTTTTTTTCTAATATTCTCATAAGAATGTCCTTGTATTCAGTTTCATACAGTTGCTACTTCATCAATATAACGGCAAACAGAACTTTGATTCAAGATATAGTTGAAGCACTAAACTTGACTGAGTGGAGACTATTTATACTCTTCGCCGGAAATGAACCCAATAACAGGTTTTATATGTGTATCTGCGTATGTGTGCGTGCGTGTGTGTGTGTATATATATATGTTTCAGGCAGATAGCAAAATGCACTTAAGGACATTTGATTCCCAAGGGTCTGGTGCTAAACACGGCGAAATACATTTGACCTCCCACACACTATTTATTTTTTATAGTACTATACACAGCGAAACAGTGGGCGAGTCGCTGTTTCCCGTGTTTAGTACTAGCCCCCGGGGGGATCAAATGCCCATAAGTGCATTTCGCTATCTGCCTGAAATTATAGGAAATCGCGAAATGCCTGGTTTCCCTATCTGCCTGTAACATATACAAGAAGTATGGAAGGGCGGTAAACAGAACACTATGTTGCCGAGTACATGAACGACGCGTTCCATGCATCTTAGGCATACAAGATTCCTTCACAGACCTTACAGCACCTCTCTCTCTCTCTCTCTCTCTCTCTCTCTCTCTCTCTCTCTCTCTCTCTCTCTCTCTCTCTCCATAATAACCATCAATTAGGTCTAACCTTTTCTATGTAAAAAAAAAGAAAAGAAAAAAAAAGTGAGGTTACGTCCAAGACCGCTTCAACAAAAGCTTCCTTAATCGCAGGCCGATATTGTAGTGTCCTCTTTAAGAGACTTTCACGAGCTGGTGGGAATTAAGGAAGGTATGCAACAGGAATTGCGATACTCGACGTCCTTTAATCATGGTCAGTCATGCGAAATCAGAGAGAGAGAGAGAGAGAGAGACTATAAATTACATGGAGGTTATTTCAGATCAGTGACTGAAAGGGAGACCGACTGGCAGACAAACAAATTGATAATTACTAAGCACTCGGGTCATGCCATGCCAAACATGGGAGAGAGAGAGAGAGAGAGAGAGAGAGAGAGAGAGAGAGAGAGAGAGAGAGAGAGAGAGAGAGAGCTAGGTTACAGGTCGTTTCATCCTAATACCTAGCATTGCCAAACGCCTATTTAGATGATAACAAATACTAATGGAGAGAGAGAGAGAGTTACAAGGAATTACAAGGACCTAGGATGTCCCAAAGACTTATTAGTCCATCGGAGGAGACATCATGTACTCATTTATCTCTAGGAGCAGGTTTTACTATTCATTCATAGTGTCCTAATATTCTTGTCTAGCTTTCTTTTAAACTCTTCCACACTGTTGCTGTTTACAACTTCTGGCGGCAGTTTATTCCATGTCTCGCATATCTTGTATGTCTTGTATGTAGAGTTCTTGTCAGGTTTTCGTTTAATGTAATTAGGTTACTGTCTACTTTCGTTATGCCTTTCAGTATTTTGAATGTTTCTATTCGTTGTCCTAGTCTTTCTAAGTTACATGTTCAGGCTCTCTAGTCGTCCTCGGTAACCTATTTTCTTGATGGATGGAATTAACTTCGTGGCTCCTGCCTGTACCCCTTCTAGTATATTTATGTCTTTTCTTAGTGTTGATGACCAAAACTGTACTGTATATTCAAGATGAGGTCTAACTATTGATGTGTAGAACTGCAGAACCGTTTCCTTGTTTCTGTATTTAAACAGCCTCTTTGTGTATCTCACTAGTTTCTGAGCAGTTTTTTCAGCTTCTATGCACTGGTTTGTGGATTTAAGTCCTTGGTAATAATAACTACAAGGTCCTATTCTTGCGCTACACTATTTACATCATTCCCAAGCAGCATGTAGTTGGCATGAGGGTTGTTTGTTCCTATTTGTAACACTTCACACTTTTCCAAGTTAAAAGGCATTTGCCATCTTTTTGACAACTTTCCTATTTTCTCTAGATCATTTCTTACACTTTCCAATGTATTTGGGTCTACAGCATTT
>NC_061093.1:21205305-21222805 GCF_015104395.2 Macrobrachium nipponense | reverse complement strand
TAACCTCTTTGGGAGTCCTTTGTTAAAACTTATACTTTCCATGATTGTTCCTAGAAACAAATCCCTTTATTGTTGACGTTTCTGTATGAATGTTTACATTCTTCTTCTCGAACTTAGCGAAATTGGTCAGTAGCTCAAGTAAAACATTCGTGTAGGGGCATGGCGAAAGACAATCCATAACCAAGCACGCACTTCTGATCACTGGATAACTGGAACGACGACAAATTTTGCACTTTTTCTTGTGAACTATATTTAAACCAAGGGCTATTCATGAAAATTAAATCTGCTTTAATCTTTAAATCGTTTTTTCACTTTTCCATTTTCTCGTCTACTTTATGTGCATAGTCTAAAAGTGCTTGAAACTGGAATTGGTGTAGCATTCACATATTGATTAAATTCCTCTCTCAGTTTACGGCTATTGTACCTGAGTCGTCGAAAAGCCTCTTCCTTCTCTGCTGTACCGATGATATTCTGTCCTTCAGGATTTCTTCATATACGCGAGGAAATGGAGAACTGTCAAGTCCTTTGTAATTCCTTGACAGTTCTCCATTTCCTCGCGTATATGAAGAAATCCTGAAGGACAGAATATCATCGGTACAGCAGGAGAAGGAAGAGGCTTTTCGACGACTCAGTACAATAGCCGTAAACTGAGAGAGGAATTTAATCAATATGAATGCTACACCAAATTCAGTTTCAAGCACTTTTAGACTATGCACATAACGTATGTAGACGATGAAAAGTGGAAAAAGTGAAAAAACGATTTAAAGATTAAAGCAGATTTAATTTTCATGAATAGCCCTTGGTTTAAATATAGTTCACAAGAAAAGTGCAAAATTTGTCGTCGTTCCAGTTATCCAGTGATCAGAAGTTGCGTGCTTGGTTATGGATTGTCTTTCGCCATGCCCCCTACACGAATGTTTACTTGAGCTACTGACCAATTTCGCTAAGTTCGAGAAGAAGAATGTAAACATTCATACAGAAACGTCAACAATAAAGGGATTTGTTCTAGGAACAATCATGGAAAGTATAAGTTTTAACAAAGGAGACTCCCAAAGAGGTTAATGAACGCCTTAGAAGACCTCAAGAAAAATAAGGAAATAATAATAACAAAAGCCGACAAAGGAGGAAACATTGTCATACTCGATCGTGTACAATATGATAGCAAAATGAATCAACTTTTAAGTGATGGGAACACCTACAAGGCTCTAATCTCCGACCCATTGAAAAGATGGCAGCAGGATTTTAACAAAAAACTCAAATCTCTTCTAGGGAAAGACTTTCCGGACCTGTTTAAGAAATTTCAGTCTTACCTCCCGACACTTCCTTCGATGTATGGTCTGCCTAAGATTCACAAACCGGAAATCCCTATGCGGCCAATTACCTCAACAATTGATTCAGTGACCTACAATCTGGCTAGTTGGTAGCTAAGCATTTATCAAAGTGTTTGTGGTACTATATCAAACTCTCACTTAAAGGACACTACAGATTTTATTGAAAAGACTCGGCACCTGTCGTTAGAAGGAAAGAGGATGGTTAGTTTTGACGTGGCGTCCCTTTTCAACCAAAGTACCTGTAGATGAATGCATGCGGTTTTTAGAACGCAAAATTGATAGTCTTAATATTGATCTACCTGTACCAAAAAGTGTATTTATTGATCTGATAAATATTTGTATTGAACAGTGTCACTTTGGATGTAATAGTAAATTTTACTCACAGATTTTCGGCTTGCCCATGGGTTCGCCGTTATCACCCGTTTTAGCAAATTTGTTTATGGAATGTTTTGAAACTGAAGTTTTACCCACCATTTTTAACTTTCCAATTGTTTGGTTTCGCTATGTTGACGATATTTTTGCTTTGATTCCAGATTTTATTAATGTTGAAGATTTTACTAACTCAACTGAATAACTTACACCAGTGTATCAAATTTAAAGTAGAAAATGAGAATAATAACAGGTTACCTTTGTTCTTAGACACTTTATTATGTCGTTCAGAAGATAATAGGATTAAATATGCAGTATATAGAAAACCGACCCATGCAGAGTCCAATATATCCATGCTTTTTCTTTCCATTCAGACGATGTCAAAATAGGTGTTATTTCTAATATATTCTTGAGAGCGTATAAACTTTGTGATGTTGAATTTTTAGATACTGAAATCAATCATATCAAAATGTTTTCACTGTACGTTGGTTACAATACAAATTTTATTCAAAGGGCGCATTTTAAGGCACGTAGAATATATTATGTAGCAAGGGAGAAAAGGAGCTTCCTAGGTAATAATAATAGTGTTTTAGTCTTACCACAAACCAAAGCAAACCCTGGACTTTTAAACGAATATTTGAAATTTTGCAACATTGTCCCAGTATATAAGAATACAAACACTGTTAAAAAGTACTTAACAAATAATGTTAAAAATGTAGACAAAACACAAGGATGCATTTACGAAATTCCCTGTCAAGAGTGTAATAAAACTTATATAGGTGAAACGATTTGATTTTGACAGAAGGAAAAAGACAACATCGTGACTCATTAAGGAAAGGTGATGAAAACAAACGCCCTGTTTCAACATAGACAAAGTAAAAATCATATGGTTAAACCTAGACAAATGAAAAACATAAAGGTTGTTAATAACACTGAAA
Source organism: Macrobrachium nipponense (assembly GCF_015104395.2). Lineage (NCBI taxonomy): Eukaryota > Metazoa > Arthropoda > Malacostraca > Decapoda > Palaemonidae > Macrobrachium > Macrobrachium nipponense. Next base: position 21,220,167 of record NC_061093.1, on the reverse strand, counting down.
AAAGAAAACTTTTAGAATCTATTTTAATCCAAAATGTTGACGCTATGAATATATATAAGAGTAATTTTAAAACTGGACCTTTTCTGTCATGCAATTATGACAAAGCAGTAGTTAGTGTAGCTAAGTGTTAAACAAGATTGGCAAACCACCGTAAGGCAGTTATTCTGATACAACCATATGCTTGTATGTTATTTCTTTACCTTGACCGTTGTTTTCAGTTTATGTAACTTTTATTTCTCGTTCTGAAAGAGGGATGAGAATGTACTCTCCGAAAGCTTAAAAAAAAACTAGAAAACTTTCAATTTTTTCCGAATTTTTGTGGGCTTCCTACAACATAATATATATATATATATATATATATATACATATATACATATATATATATATATATATATATATATATACATACATATATACATATATATATATATATATATATATATATATATATGTGTGTAGGGTAAATCTAAATATACATATATATATATATATATTATATATATATATATATATATATATATTTATATATATATATATATATATATATATATATATATATATATATATATATATATGTACATATAATAAACATAAAAAAATTTAATTATTACATTTTGCCTGGCTAAAATTAAAGGAAAAACTGACGCAAATTCTAAAAAAAAAAAAAAAAAAATTGTTTTCATAAACGAAACCTTCTATATAATAAAGACAATTTGATAATTTTCACAACGAGTTTAAAGGAAAATTACAACTTGATTTCATCATCAAACAACCGTAAAGCGAAAGTCTCCTTTAAAAACATAAAGTAAATGCTTTCCCTATCTTTTTTTATTTATAGGAATACATATATGTTCTACCATATATATATATATATATATATATATATATAATATAATATATATATATATATATAAATCTTTCTGACCTGCTGCTTCTGAGAACGCAGTGGAACACTGAACTTTTTCTTCCTTAATAGGCGAAACATATTTCGGGGTTGTAATGGACCATGTCATGCGGATCATTCATCCTGTGACCACGGCCCCCGCCCCCCCCCCCCCCCCCGCCCACGCCACCCCCCCCCCCCCCCCTTCTCTCTCTCTCTCTCTCTCTCTCTCTCTATATATATATATATATATATATATATATATATATAATATATATATTTATATATATATTAGTATATATATATATATATATATATATATATTATCTAATATATATATATATATATAATCTATATACTATATAATATATATATATTGACGAACTATCGCTAAAACATGCGATATCTCATGTAGTCGTAAAGCTGGAGGAAGGAATAAGAAAGGAGTTGACCGAGCGCTTTCGTGTATTTTTCACACCTCTTCAGGGTCAAGTGATACAAAAATTCATTATTCGTTACAAAGACACCACTGTGGCTAGCAATACATAAACATAAAAACTATCCGTACTTACTATTTAAAAAACTAATTGTCTAAAAATGTTATTTACAAGTAGTTCATCCAGTTTGTACATCCCGGGGCTGCTGTTGATCAATTCTACGCGATTTTTTCTTTATTATACATGATTCAACAATATTTCGTTTTATGATGTCTTTACAGAACATGATCTCTTTTGCTTCTTTCCAATCATAGTGTGGTTGCATTCATTCATATGTTGAAAACAAGCTGCTTGCATTATTCCCTGTTCTAACATTATATTTATGCTGTTTTAATCTTGTTTCGAGATCCTTTCCACTTTGTCCCACGTACATTTTATTACACTGATTGCAAGCGATCTCATATATGCAGCCACTCTTCTGTAGAGGGGAATTCCTGGTTAACAAATTCTTAAGTACATAGTTCTTAAAAATGACATTAACATTAAATGGTCTCAGCAGTCCAGGGATGGCCATAAACTGGTTACAGTATGGTAAAACAAGGAGGTTTTTCATATTTAAATCACTCTTACTACCTACTTCATAAAATTTTTTTCTTGCTTTACAAAAAGCCCTGTCAATAAAATCACAAGGTACCTAAAGCTTGTTGCAAGGTCTCAGATCTTCTGAAGATCAGCTTTGAGGAAGTCAGGGCAACTGACCCGCAGTGCCCTTGAAAACATAATCGAAAATACCATCATCTTCGTTCTCGGATGATGGTTAGAATAAAAATGTATGTAGGAATCTACATTTGTAGACTTACTGTACTATCATTCCTCACAATTAAAACATCTAAAAACGCCAACTTGTTATCTACTTCAGTTTCCAAGGTAAATTTTATAGAAGGTACTAGGGTATTTAAAGCTGTTAGGAAGCTCTCTTCATTTTTGTCAACAGGCCAAGCACAAAATATATCATCAACGTACCTGACCCATAGGATACCTTTAGGAAGTATCCTTGGTAAGTACTTACTCTCAAAAAACTCCATGTAAAGGTTACTAAGTAATGAGATAATGGATTGCCCATTGCCATGCCAAACTTTTGTTCATAATATCTTTCTCCAAACATAAATTTACAACCTCTAACACACAATTCTATCAGCTTAATCATAGAAGGCCTGATCCAAAGAGAAAAAGTATATTTTTCCATTTCTTTGTCCTTCATAAATTCAAGTAGTTCATCCACAGGTACCTTTGTAAACAATGAGCTGACGTCAAAACTGATTAACTTAAAATCATAATTAAATTGAAACCTTCTTAACCTGTATATAAAATCCACATTATTTTTCACGGACACACCTGATATGTTACCAAAGCATTGGAGACAATTCGTTAACAAGCCACTTTGATAGTTTATAAGTACAAGAGCCTACCGAACTTATAATGGGTCTAACAGGATTATTTTCCTTATGAGTTTTGATAACGCCATATAAATATGGAAGAGTTGGATTTACAGTGATGAGTAATAATTCCTTATGGTTTTTCAGAATACTCTTGATGGTTTTGTTGAAATGAGCATTGACATTATCTAAAGGATTGTTTCTTATTCCTGTGTAGGTTTCTTGTCTGAGAGTAATTCTAACATTTTGTTATTATAGTCGACCTTGTTCATGATGACCCAATGTGTTCGATTTATCAGCTTTAGTAATATGTAAATCTTTATCTTTTTTTCAGTTTTTTATATGCATTTAAGAACCTTACAGGAATATTTGCGGGTGATTCGAAATTGGCGATCCCATACACTACACCCTTACATATACTGATTTCTTCTGATGTAATGTTACCATACTTTTCAAGTTTACAAAATGCATTTCCAATTTCAAGCCAATCTGTATTTGTTTTAATGGAGAAATTTATGCCATATCCTAAGGCTACTAAGGTGGTGCTGTCTAAAGTTTTATTAGATATATACAAACGAAATCATTATTAGCATTTATTGTCCAATTACTTTGTTGAATTAATCTGTTTAGTTTAATTTGGTGTTTTCTGCTTATTTTGTACATTCTAAGCGTAATTTATTGTAACAAAAATCAAATACAATATTAATCCAGTCGTTTGGAATTACATTCAATAGTGTTCTTTTCTGCATTCTGAGTTCCTGAAAAGCTGCTTTTTCTTCTATTTTCGCCAGTTCGATATGTTTCTTGAGGATGAGCCGATGGTACTCTTCGAAGGGTGTAGTAGCGAGGTTGTTAAGTCTTCTGTTTGTTAAGTGACTTCGGAATGACCTGTTCCTCCATTGCAAGAGCGTAAGAACTTCAGTTGTAGTTTTCACTCGGTGTGCTCGTAGTAAAATCGACGAAAAGGCTGCCACAAGAGGTTTCAAAGCAGGGAATAGTTCTCCAAAGGAAGTGTAGAGGGTGAAGAGGCGTCCAGCATACTGTAACCAGTTTATGGAGAACTATTCCCTGCTTTGAAACCTCTTGTGGCAGCCTTTTCGTCGATTTTACTACGAGCACACCGAGTGAAACTACAACTGAAGTTCTTACGCTCTTGCATGGAGGAACAGGTCATTCCGAAGTCAATTTACAAACAGAAGACTTAAAACAACCTCGCTACTACACCCTTCGAAGAGTACCATCGGCTCATCCAATCAAGAAACATATCGAACTGGCGAAAATAGAAGAAAAGGGAAAAAGCAGCTTTTCAGGAACTCAGAATGCAGAAAAGAACACTATTGAATGTAATTCCAAACGACTGGATTAATATTGTATTTGATTTTTGTTACAATAAAGTTACGCTTAGAATGTACAAAAATAAGCAGAAAACACCAAATTAAACTAAACAGATTAATTCAACCAAAGTAAGTTGGACAATAAATGCTAATAATGATTTCGTTTGTAATATATCTAATAAAACTTTAGACAGCACCACCTTAGTAGCCTTAGGATATGGCATAAATTTCTCCATTTAAAACAAATACAGATTGGCTTGAAATTGGAAATGCATTTTGTAAACTTGAAAAAGTATGGTAACATTACATCAGAAAGAAAATCAGTATATGTAAGGGTGTAGTGTATGGGATCGCCAATTTCGAATCACCCGCAAATATTTCTGTAAGGTTCTTAAATGCACATAAAAAACTGAAAAAAGATAAAGATTTACATATTACTAGAGCTGATAAATCGAACACATTGGGTCATCATGAACAAGGTCGGACTATAATAACAAAATGTTAGAATTACTCTCAGACCAAGAAACCTACACAGGAATAAGAAACAATCCTTTAGATAATGTCAATGCTCATTTCAACAAAACCATCAAGAGTATTCTGAAAAACCATAAGGAATTATTACAAAAGTTCATCACTGTAAATCCAACTCTTCCATATTTATATGGCGTTATCAAAACTCATAAGGAAAATAATCCTGTTAGACCCATTATAAGTTCGGTAGGCTCTTGTACTTATAAACTATCAAAGTGGCTTGTTAACGAATTGTCTCCAATGCTTGGTAACATATCGGTGTCGTCCGTGAAAAATAATGTGGATTTTATAGACAGGTTAAGAAGGTTTCAATTTAATTATGATTTTAAGTTAATCAGTTTTGACGTCAGCTCATTGTTTTACAAAGGTACCTGTGGATGAACTACTTGAATTTATGAAGGAAGAAATGGAAAAATATACTTTCTCTTTGACAGGCCTTCTATGATTAAGCTGATAGAATTGTGTGTTAGAGGTTGTAAATTTATGTGTGGAGAAAGATATTATGAACAAAAGTTTGGCATGGCAATGGGCAATCCATTATCTCCAATATTACTTAGTAACCTTACATGGAGTTTTTTGAGAGTAAGTACTTACCAAGGATACTTCCTAAAGGTCTCCTATGGGTCAGGTACGTTGATGATATATTTTGTGCTTGGCCTGTTGACAAAAATGAAGAGAGCTTCCTAACAGCATTAAATACCCTAGTACCTTCTATAAAATTACCTTGGAAATTGGCTGAAGTAGATAACAAGTTGGCGTTTTTAGATGTTTTAATTGTTGTGAGAATGATAGAAAATTGTGTAAATTTTCTGTGTACAGGAAGTCTACAAATGTAGATTCCTTACATACATTTTTTATTCTAACCATCATCCGAGAACGAAGATGATGGTATTTTCGTCTATGTTTTTAAGGGCACTGCGGGTCAGTTGCCCTGACTTCCTCGAAGCTGAGCTTCAGAAGGTCCGAGACATTGCAACAAACCTTAGATACCCTTGTGATTTTATTGACAGGGCTTTTTGTAAAGCAAGAAAAACATTTTATGAAGTTAGTCGTAAGAGTGATTTTAATATGAAAAACCTCCTTGTTTTACCATACTGTAACCAGTTTATGGCCATCCCTGGGCTGTTGAGACCATTTAATGTTAATGTCATTTTTAAGAACTATTTGTACTTAAGAATTTGTTAATCAGGAATTCCCCTCTACAGAAGAGTGGCTGCATATATGAGATCCCTTGCAATCAGTGCAAGAAAATGTACGTGGGACAAAGTGGAAAGGATCTCGAAACAAGATTAAACAGCATAAAAATATAATGTTAGAACAGGGAATAATGCAAGCAGCTTGTTTCAACATATGAATGAATGCAACCACACTATGAATTGGAAAGAAGCAAAAAGAGATCATGTTCTGTAAAGACATCATAAAACGAAATATTGTTGAATCATGTATAATAAAGAAAAATCGCCGTAGAATTGATTCAACAGCAAGCCCCCGGGATGTACAAACTGGATGAACTACTTGTAAATAACATTTTTAGACAATTAGTTTTAAATAAATAGTAGTACGATAGTTTTTATGTTTATGTATTGCTGCCACAGTGGTGTCTTTGTAACGAATAATGAATTTTTGTATCACTTGACCCTGAAGAGGTGTGAAAAATACACGAAAGCGCTCGGTCAACTCCTTTCATTCCTTCCTCCAGCTTTACGACTATATATATATATATATATATATATATATATATATATATATATATATATATATATATAGATAGATAGATAGATAGCCTCCACAAACTAGAGTTATAGTTAAGTATATCTTAGTTTTACCAGACCACTGAGCTGATTAACAGCTCTCCTAGGGCTGGCCCGAAGGATTAGATATTTTTACGTGACTAGGAACCAATTGGTTCCTAGCAACGGGACCTACAGCTTATTGTGGGATCCGAACCACATTGTATCGAGAAATGAATTTCAATCACCAGAAATAAATTCCTCTGGTTCCGCGTTGGCCGAGCCGAGAATCGAACTTCAGACCATCGTGTTGGTAGCCGAGCGCGAAATGCAGTCGGCCAACGTGGAACTTAGAGTTATAGTACAGAAAGAGAGAGAGAGAGAGAGAGAGAGAGAGAGAGAGAGTGTGTGTGTGTGTATTTGCATTTTGAATTTAATTATTGATCTAGTTGTTAATTTTGAAGGCCGAGTATAAATTCCATTTTCAACACTCTCTCTCTCTCTCTCTCTCTCTCTCTCTCTCTCTCTCTCTCTCTCTCTCTCTCTCTCTGTAAAATAACGCTAGTTTGTGGAAACTAATCGATTTCTCTGTCTCTCTCTCGATCTCTCTCTGTCTTTCTCTGGACGCTGTCTCATGCCGAAAAACACCTAAGACATTCCCAAAGATTCCAGGAGTATTAGAGATTTTACGTTACGCATGAGTGAGACAGCAACAGGGGAGGGGAAGAGAGAGAAAGAGAAAAAAAAAACGGGTTGATGAGAAGAAGAAGAAGAAGAAAGAAGAAGAAGAAGATGAAGTGCAAAGGACTTACAGGTGTTAGCCAAAGTCTCTAAAATTGCCATTTATCTGCGTGTTTGGAATCCTTTGTATTGGCGAGACTTTTAAGATTCTTCACGTTTGTTTATACAATGCGTGTTTGTATTTCGAAAATCTATTTAAAAACTTAAGAGATTTTCAGTTTAATGTACAGTTATTTCTCTGTCTGTTCTTGTTTGTTCTAGCTTCGTTTGTTAGAAAATAAGAAAATAATCATATACGGCGGGCAGGTATACATCTCACTGAGCCAATCGTGCCTGTGGGCTATTTTATAACTTACTCCTCAAGAATTCCACAACTTTCCTCCAACCCCTCTCTCTCTTTCTCTCTCTCTCTCTCTCTCTCTCTCTCTCTCCCCCTTGTCCCTCGAGTCCCCTCCTCAGGTGAGAGAAAGAACGGCCTCTCGACACCTCGCTCCTCCTCACCTGGACTTCCTCCTCTTTCTCCTCAGTGACCTCAATTCCTATCATTCTTTGAGGTTACCTCCCGTCCCCACTCGGACTCAATAAGAGTTATAGATCGTATTATATTTATTGTGATTGTTATTATTGTTATTGTTTTTGGAGTCAGGGTTATTATTACACTTAATGAAGCTGGGTTGTGCTGTCGTAATTAATCGTAATTAAGTTTTTGTAATGCTGTCTGTACTCTTTGTATATATGACAATGAAATGTCATGAGTTAAAATGAATAGACTTGAGATACAGTATCTTGACATCTCAAGGTCTGGGCAAGTAACTGTAACTGCGAGAGAGAGAGAGAGAGAGAGAGAGAGAGAGAGAGAGAGAGAGAGAGAGAGAGAGAGAGAGAGAATTTGACTCTCAAGCCCACACCCACGAGAACTGACAGTCCATTTAACCGTAGAATGACTGATGAATTTGACACACTTTCTTGAACGACCCTTTAGCTAACTAATGACTGAGACTTGACAGACATTGACCTAGTGCATCAATAAATGCATCAATAAATAGGTAAATAAATAAAACGTTGAAGATGTTGGAAAATACAAAAGAAAATGTCTCTCATTTTGGAACAAAAATAAAAGCTAAGATAAAATATAACAGGAAAAATTCATTTTGCACTTTTGTCATCTTTGTCTCTCATTTTGGCTTTCAATATTAGTTTTTTTTTTCTTCCTCCTTTGTTCTCGTATTTTCTCACAGGATTAAAAAGTTAACATTTTTCCGTTCCGATGGTATTATAGCTATCAACCCAATAACATCCGGGTAATTGTAAGGGGCAACAACCAGCGTAAAGATTTCTTTCTCTGACTGTCGTGTATATATATATATATATATATATATATATATATATATATATATATATATATATATATATATATATATATATATATATATATATATATATATATATATATATATATTCAGTTGTATTACACAGAAGAAAATGAAAATGATTTATCTCAGAAAATGCCCTACAGTTTCGTCCTCCAATGGACCTCTTCTTGCAGCGTTTATTAAGGAAAGAGATAAAGTTTACAGTGCATGTAGCCAAGAAAGCCCTAAAATTTTTATACATACAGTTACCAAAAACTAGTAGTTTGAGCTACAAAGTATTCAGCAGTAAAATAACAATAAAACAAGAATAGTAGCTGAACAAATGAAAAATACCAAAATATGAAATGAGGTTATACGTCCATTTGAAACAGCATAACATATAGTACATATTAACAAGCGTATAAAATACGATAGCTAATGGATAACATTATCCAACTTGTACTGACGTTTCATGACTTGTAAGATGAAAGGTTCTAATTTATACAAACCAGGAGATAAATTAAAAATCTTTCCTTTGCTGTGAACAATACAAGCTGTCTCTATCAAATTTCTATCAATGAAACCTGTGCTCTTAAACAAAATCTTTGTTTTGTACACCTACCATAGGATTTATTTTATCATACGGATTTATACGCAGACACGAAGTGAGAAAGACGGTAATTCGTACAAGCCAATTTTGACCGACATGCAAAAGGATGGGTCTCGTGTTTTGGAGAAATCCAAACACTGTGTCAGGGCTTTATAATTCAAAGCAAAAACTTTCTATGTTCCTCTGACAATAACCTTTAGAATTTGTAATTTCTTCTCTACTGCAATAGGGTGGTGTCCGAAATAAGGCCTTTATTGCTTGCTTACGCATACAGGCATGCATTCACCCATACATATATTCATGCATTGTGTTTGTATAGATATATATATATATATATATTATATATATATATATATATATATATAAATATAATATATATAATATATATATATATATATATATATATATATGTATAATATATATACATAATATTAGTATAATTTAATAATATTAATTAATAATTAATAATACAAAATATATACAAATATATATATATATATTATATTTATATATATATATATAATGTTGAATGTGTGCATAGTGTGTGTGTGTGTGTGTTTTTGGTTTGTGTGTGTGTGTGTGTGGTCGTGTTGTGTTGTGTAAATAATTGAATATATATTCACTATCTTCATGTAGCAGCTTGTGAGACATACTACGACCATAGTCTTCAACTTAGTGCTTTGTTGTTATTCCTCATTCAACAGTCCAATTTAAAACTTTAAATCACCTCTATAGAAGTGTAAAGACAAATATACGACAGCTATATAAAAAAAAGGATTTTTGGTTAATTTTATGATAACGAAAAGCAACACAGACAAACAAACAAAAGTTACTGGCAAGAAACCAAGTAGGTGGGCAGTGTACATCCATGAAATCTCTCTCTCTCTCTCTCTCTCTCTCTCTCTCTCTCTCTCTCTCTCTCTCTCTCTCTCTCTCTCTCCAGCAGTCTACCCACGTACATAATGAACTCTACTTCAAATCGCCTCGAGACGTTGAACTCAAATCCCTAACCTATTGAAGACCTCACAATTCCTATTCTTAATAAAATATATAATATATATTCATATATAATAATATATATTAATATATATACTATATATACATTCATATATATATATTTTTATATAATATATACATTATCTATTATACCATATCTTATACAATATAATATATATCTATAAACATATTAATATATATATATTATATAATAAATATAGATAGATAGATAGATAGATAGATAAGATGATAATAGATTAGATAGATAGATAAGCATAGATAGATAGATAGATAGATAGATAGATAGATAGATAATGAAGTTTAAATTATATTTTCTGAAGTGGTTTCCCCTTACGAAGTTTGTAGTGATGATGAAATCTCTCCCCATGAATCTTTCGTTTTTTTCCAAAAGCAAATCAATAATCCGATTCATGCGAGATCTCAATGATTAATACAGTTATTTGGAGTATGAGTGAATTGCTCCACCCCAACGGGTGAATATATAGTTATCTCCAGTAGCCAGGAGAACCATTCACAATAAAGGAAGCCCACCATGGGAGTGTAATGCCTTTCCTTGGTGCTAAAGAGAATTCACGGGGTACTCCAGGGTCACAGGAGAATTTATTGTTAATTCAAATCGCTTCACGGAATTCACAATGAGGTCTGGGCCCTTGTGAGAATTCAGAATTAACCTTCAAAAGAATTCGCAATTAATTTAAGCCCTTCAACAGAATTATAACAATTAATTCTGGTCCTCAGGAGATTTCATTTTAAATTTCCACTCCTTAATGAATTCGCAGTTCATTCTAGTCCCTCAGGAAAAATCACATTTAATTTAAGGACTTCAATAGAACTCGGGGTTAAGTCTAGTTCCTCGGGAGATTTCGCAATTAATTTAAACCCTTCAATAGACCTCTGGGTCAATTCTAGTTCCTCGGCAGATTTCAAAATTAATTCAAGCCCTTCAATAGAAGTGGGAGTTCCTTCTAGTCCCACGGGAGATTTCACAATTAATTCAAGCCGTTTAATAGTTTTCCAAATCAATTTTAGCTCAATATAATTCACAATAAATTCTAGTCCCTCAGAAAATTTTACCGTTAATTTACCCTTTCAACAGAATTCACAATTCATTCTAGTCTCTTTGGGGAGAATTTGCAACATACTCTGGCCCATCAGGAGAATTAATTAATAATTCTAGTGCCTAAGTAGCCCCTTATGCAAATTCAAAAAAGCTTCCCCATAAAGTGAATATCCCAAACATGCAGGGGTTCTCTACCTTTTGATGACTCCAGATCCCAAATGAATGGCCCAATATGGTTCCATACACCCTTTGCTTAAGCCCACTTAGGTCGTATTTGTTGACAATATAACTTAGTTTAATAACTACTTTAGGTATGAATATCTAGGAATAGAACATACAAGAAAATCAAAATCATTTATGGTTTTTATGTGTACACTGACACATTAAAATCAAATATATACAACTATCCAAAGATCAAGTGTCATACCCCCAGCGTGTGGTTCTCATACCCCAAGGGGTATGGATATATCCCCTGTTAAGAACCACTGCATTAATGCTAGCCTACAAAAACTAATAGTTGATTCCACTAACGTGTAATATCTGATCCCGTACGATAGTTTCTCACGAAATTGATAACGTATAAGTTAGTATTACGAAAAGGCAGAAATTCTTTCACTTATTTCTTTTTATCTTCCTCTTTTGAGAAACTTCGTGGAAGGTACCGCTAAGTCGCCGCCTTTGTTGTATAAATACCTCTGAAGTGTTTGGGCGTGGAAATTCCCTAGGCCTATTTTCTCCGTAAAGGAACTGTATTACCAAGACTGTAATTTCAGTAAGGCTTGGTGCCCGTGCGGGTGTCGTGTATATATATATGCATGCATTAATATATATATATATATATATATATATATATATATATATATATATATATATATAAATCCGCTTCGGTTAAACATATATGAAAATATATCAATTCCGAGGTAGAGCGAATTAGATATTAAAGGACATTTGTAGCTCGATATATATATATATATATCGATATATATATATATATATATATTACATTATATATATACATAACCTATATATATATATATATATATATATATATATATATATATATATATATATATAGATAATAGAATTGCCGGCCGACGGGCACGAACCATCGACATCTTCAATTTCCGGATGGTTCGTGCCCGTCGGCCGACAATTCTATTATCGAAAAAAAAAAAAAAAATCCCCTTCGGTTAAACATATATGAAAATATATTAATTCCGAGGTAGAGCGAATTAGATATTAAATGACATTTGTAGCTCGATATATGTATTGGAATCACGGTAATGTGATATGACTTTATATATTATAATATTATATAATATATTATATATTAATATAATAGATATATTATAATATATCCATTCCATATAATAATATATATATTCTATATATATAAGTATATATATATATATATAGATCTATATAATCTGTTATATATATACACAGGTCAAGGTCGGCAACGTGACCATCGTGATTAAGGTATCGCAGGTTTGTTTCCCTCTACGGTGACATCATAATACACACACACATATATATATATATATATATATATATATATACATATATATATACCTATCATATATATACATATATATATATATAATATATATATATATATATATGTGTGTGTGTGTGTTTGTGTGTTTGTGTGTGTGTGTGTATGTATGTATGTATGTATGTATGTGCGTGGTTGTGTTGTTTAACAGTTATTTCATCGCTGACTACTGTAGCAATCTCTACCCCATTTATGTTCGTGAGTTGACAGAAAAGTCGTCAACATCAGAACAGAGGAGTCCATTCATTTTTTTTTTATTCGTCACTGAAGAAATAATACTCGCCTGTCTTGACCCTAATCTAGGACTTGGTTTTTGGGACGTGACTGACACATAACACAGCAAGGTGAAGGGCAAAAGTGTATGAAGTTATGTATCACTCGTAAATTCAGTTTGGCCGAACAGCTGTGTATGTAATGTATCTAAAAATAAAAGAAAATGGACTTTTACATTAAGTTTTCCCAAATTTTACCCCATTTTCTCTCTCTCTCTCTCTCTCTCTCTCTCTCTCTCTCTCTCTCCTCTCTCTCTCTACTCTATCTATCTCTCTCTCACACACACACACACAAACACAACACACACACACACCGAATACATAATTACACACATCTGTTTTCATATATAGGCTACATATGTCATATGCAAATATTTATAAACTACACACACACACACACACACACACATATATATATATATATATTTTTTATATATATATATATATAGAAAATATATACAATGTATATATTTGCGTATATACATACATATATATATACATACCAGCACAGAAACAGACTGGTATATAATATAAACAAAGGTACTTCATCTCAGTCCTAGAAAATTTTATCTATAAGAGAGAACCTCTTTCCACTCAAAACCTAGCTGAGAGAGCGTCCTTCAAAAGAACGAAAGAGCCGTTATACCCTTGGCAGACGAATCTCTCTCTCTCTCTCTCTCTCTCTCTCTCTCTCTCTCTCTCTCTCTCTCTCTTCTCTCTCTCTCTCTTCAGGTAGCTGACCAAGTCAACTGTAAGTAACTGTTGATTCTACTTCGAGTTAGCTTACCAGGTCGATTTAAAACGAAAATGTTGAATCTTCCTATGTATATGAACTGAAAAAAAGTAAACGGTTAAATAAAATAAAAAATTAACCTTCCTGCTCGCTTAAAAAAGATGTTAAATTTATCAATGAATACGGACTGAAGTTAAGTAAATGGATTAATAAAAGACATTTGACTAACTTGCTCGGTTTAACAAGATTTTAAATTTTTCGGCGAATAAGAACTGGAGTTAAGTAAACGGATTAATACAAATAAAAAAACATTTGACTATCTTGCCTCGTTTTTTCACAACAGGGAAAACAGACACTTTTTTTTTCACAAACAACTTTTATTTTTAATTTTTCGACGAATTGAATAAGGACTGGGAGTTAAAGTAAAAACGGCTCAATAAAAAAATTTAACTATCTTGCTCGCTTTATAAAAAGAAATCTTAAATTTTTCAATGAATAGAGGCTGGAGTTAATTATACGGATTAATAAAGAAAAAAATTAGTGGTAAATGGTAACACTGCTTAGATTTACATTTTTCTAACTGTAAAGAAAATGTAATTACCTGACATTGAACTGACAGTATTCTAATTATTAATTTTAACAAAAGTATAAAAACCTCTTCTTTTAATAACAGTATTTGCCAGATTTTAATCAAAATGCAATTTTAATAAAATTTTACTAAAAACAGGTCCCATTGTTTTTCCGAGTCAGTAAAAGGAAAACTTGATAAATTATAAAAAGCCAATTCACAAAAGACTTATTAATCTATTAGCGCAAGCAGCCTCAATAGTGTCATGCAAGCATGTGTGGAGAGAGAGAGAGAGAGAGAGAGAGAGAGAGAGAGAGCAAGAAAATCAAAATCATTTATGGTTTTTATGTGTACACTGACACATTAAAATCAAATATATACAACTATCCAAAGATCAAGTGTCATACCCCCAGCGTGTGGTTCTCATACCCCAAGGGGTATGGATATATCCCCTGTTAAGAACCACTGCATTAATGCTAGCCTACAAAAACTAATAGTTGATTCCACTAACGTGTAATATCTGATCCCGTACGATAGTTTCTCACGAAATTGATAACGTATAAGTTAGTATTACGAAAAGGCAGAAATTCTTTCACTTATTTC
>NC_061093.1:21197805-21202805 GCF_015104395.2 Macrobrachium nipponense | reverse complement strand
AGTTAAACCAATGAAAAAGTATCGGCAGCATAACAGACCACAGTCAATGGAACGTTGCATGCAAATGAAATTCAATGTGAGGAAGTGTTTAATCTGAGCTGTTTCAATGGAAAATACTGGCTGGCGCGTGCCGCTAAATCAATGTTAAATAGAGTAGTACATCAGAGTATTTTATTCAATCGTGAAAATGCTGCTACAAAAAAGTAATGGATAGCGTATACGGTAAGTTTGTAAATCAGTAATGTATGTATGTATGTATGTATGTATGTATGTATGTATGTATATATATATATATATATATACATCATATATATATATATATATATATATATATATATCTTATATATATATATATATCTGATATATATACTATATCTATATATAACTATATCTATATATATACATATATATATATATGATGTGTATATGTATATGTATATATATATATATATATATATATAGATATATATATATGTGGTGTGTGTGTATATATATATATATATATGTGGATATAAATAATATATATATAATGTATATATATACATAAATATACATTTATATATATACTTATAAATGAACCATACTATTTGAATGAGGGTGCTAGCCCCAAACGCAAGCTCCATGAACGTAATTCATTGTTTAGGTAATTAGAAGCACAACGGGATTTTTAGAAATAGCGTCCAAAGGACATGAAAAAATTCCAATTCTCCCA
Organism: Macrobrachium nipponense; assembly: GCF_015104395.2. NCBI lineage: Eukaryota > Metazoa > Arthropoda > Malacostraca > Decapoda > Palaemonidae > Macrobrachium > Macrobrachium nipponense. Next base: position 21,202,093 of record NC_061093.1, on the reverse strand, counting down.
TATTATGGGTCATTCGTCAATGAGATTATAACAAATATATTGTTGGCATCTGTTCGAGGAACGAAATATATTTTTTCTTAATTACCTATGTTAAAAAATGAAAAGATTTTAGTTGGTGTAAGAAACAACAAAAAAACGCGCGCCAGAAATAAATTTATTCAGCGTGGAAATTTCCACTGAATATATGAATATGATCAATTATTAAAATCAATTAACCACAGTTTGCGGATACCACTACAATCACAAAAACTACAGTTAACAAACAGCAAACAACCCACTTTGACCTACAACGTTCCCTCGTCATCAAACTCGGAGACTTGACCGAATAAAAACGAAATAAACAAAACCAAAAGAAATAACATGCAAGACTCATAGATGACATTCCTACGGCTGAATGACGCATGAAAAAGGAGCCCTCAAATCCTCCTTAAGAAAACCCTTAAGCATATTACGAAGCAGAAATCATAAGTTGATTTAAAAATGCAAAAAAAAAGGTGAAAAAAAGAAAATCTCGACTCAGCAGCCAGCACAGACGCGTGGTCTAACGGGACAGGAGAATCGCCTCCTGAATACTGATGATCCTCCTACAAAAGGAGGAGGAGGAGGAGGAGGAGGAAGAAGTGGGAGAGGGGAGAAGAGGAGGAGGGGCTTAGGTTAGTCAAGGTGGAGGATTAGGGGAATAGGAGGAGGATTGGGAGGAGGAGGGGGTTAGGCTAGGTTAGGAGGAGGTACAGAAGTGTTAAAAAGAAATGAAACAAGAAGATTAAAAGAACAAAACACAGATTTGAAATCATGTCAGGAGGACTTTATAACAGAGAGTAAGATGATGCTCATCACACCGAGATGAGACTGACCTCCAAGTCGCTAACGGTTAAACTTACGTATACGAAACATACATAAAAAAAACACACACGTACGTACACACATCTTCCGCCTCTTCAGATTCTCATGCGAGTCTTTTTTAAGGGGGGGGGGGGGGGAGACCTTCCAACGCTAATCGAAGACCGAACTTGTTTTTATTTGACGAACGTGATTTGGACAGCCACTGGCCGTCCCCGCTACTACTACTTTCGGTCATCTGGTTGGTTGGTTTGTTGGTTGGACGAGAGAATACGGGTCAGTCGAGTTTAAAAAGCTCCCTTCGGGTATATACCTGTCTAAGCCTTTGCCCAGGTGTGTGCGTGTGAGAGAGAGAGAGAGATGACTATATATATATATAGATATATATATATATATATATATATATAATATATATATATATATATATATAAGTATGTATGTATGCATGTATATTTGTGGCATGGCATTGACCTTTTTGATGCAGACTTCTCCTATTCCTTACTTCTGTTTTTAATACTTCTTCAAATTTCTGGATAAGTACAAACACACAATATATATATATTATATATATATATATATATATATATACGTATTATTATATATAAATGTGTGGTGTGTGTGGTGTTTGTTGTGTGTGTGTGTGTGTGTTGTGTGTGCGTGTGTGTGTTATAATTTTCAGCGTAGGCCTTTTCTCCCTTTCGGTGGTGGCATTACGCTGGTTAACGCCCACTGCAACTAACTACTAAGTATATAATTTACTGTTTATATCAACTGAGGCACAGTGCGGTCAAGAACCACGTGTATATTGTTCTCTTCATTACCTGTACATTGAACGTTGGCCCTCTCGCTGGTGAGATGCGTGCCATAACCACTAATACAGTCAATATATAATCATATATACACACAATTATTATTTATATATATATATATATATATATATATATATATTATATATATATATATATATATATACAGTGTGTATATATACGTGTGTATGGTGTGTGATGTGCATTATATTTATTATGCCCAGAAAGAAGAAAAAACGTTTTATTAATTATGTTTGGCAATTCCCATTCAATACCCCAAAGAGTATTGGTGAGAAAAACAGAATTTCTGATACATGGCTATTTGATATCTTGCGGCAAAAGTTGGCACAGAAATCGGTGGTGCGATTCCACCATCCCACCCCCCTTCCCCCATCCTGACTCAGACTGGCTGAGCACCCTGGACAACGTTAAGCGGACCAAGAACAATAGCAATGTAATATTCAGGACTATTTATCTTAAGGTTTGACAGAGTTCCCCTGAACACAGAGTAGAATACTCCTTTATTTTTCTTTTTTTCTTTTCTGCGATAGTTACTTTTTATACTTCTCATGATTTCTTTTACAAAAACCATTAAAAACATCTCAAGAAGAAATAAGCCTGCATTCCAGTAGTTTAGTTTAGGGACAATTTGAATTTTCTGTTCATTTTCTTCTGCTGCCCTTTTATCTGAGACCCAATCACTCATTCTTGACAATGACAAATCTAGTATGATCGGTTGGTGTTAGAATAAGCTGGCTCGAGCAAGCAGAGGACCTTACATTGCAGGATTATTGTTCCTGACGGTCTGTCTGTCTGTCTGTCTGTCTGCCTGATAGCACAATTCATTGAAAACTAATGGATCTTGATATGTATCTACTTCCGAGTAACAATGCTATAGCAGATCACATCACCCGTGTATCTGATGTCTAGGCCAGTCCCTTATGACGCTCCTGATTGGCTATTGTTAAGCCAATCACGGGGTTGGAAACTCTCAGCCTCTCGAGTGTGTTTACATAGGCAGGATGTATGTTACGCTTTTCCTGACGGATACGTTTTTCAAAGGTATCCCTCAGGAGAAGTGGGACATACATCCTGCCTATGTGAAGTCTCTCGAGAGACTGAGAGTTTCCAGCCCTGTCATTGGCTTATCAACAGCCAATCAGGAGCGTCGTAAAGGACTGAAGGGACTGGCTTACACATTAGATGCGCGTGTGATGTGACTCTACTATAGTAACTTCCTACTGCTGTAATTCGTGGTGGAAAACGCGAAATGATGCAGTGTTCTGGTGACTCTGCTAATTGCATTGGTATAGAGTAAGACCTCTGAAAGTTTTTCCTTACTCGGGGAGTAAGCCTGCAAACTACTTTGTTGTTGTTGCTCGGGGGGAGGGGGGTGTAGGAAAGGTCTATGGATGAGCCTAAAAAGTCTGAAAAAGATGTTTACCGTAGAGTTAAAGACACGGGAATTTTAGGATAGGATATTTATCATTTACTTATTAGAATGAGAATATAAAAATAAATAATATGCATGTTATCTAATAAAATGTAAAGTATTTATTTTAATTTTCGTTCGTGAAACAAGGCTCTATTTGACAGTAGATTTTAGCACGTTTTAATTTATGTTAAAAATTAGGAGGATAATGTTTACAACTTCTGCGTAACGGGAAAATTTTGCACGCGTCTCGAGTAAGCTGGAGGTCGGATCATGCCTTGTTCTTGTTAAAACATTAACAGGCCCCCAGTACAGTAGCAGAAAAACAAAATCGAAACATCAATATTTAACCTCTTATTGACAAATGAGATCAAAACAAGTGTAATTACTGAAGTTCCGTTCAAAGTCTTTATAGTTCTTGCTATCTGTACCGCTCTCTGTGTGACTTTACAATAATGGATGATTCAGGCATGCAGGATTGATATGTATTTCTCTCCCCAAAACGTCACTTATTTCAACAACGGTCATCTTCAGAAAGGACTGGCGAGACCTGAATGATAGTAATAAAAAGGCCATTATTTTCTGAATTACGTTTCAAAATATTAAACTAAACAAGCGAAACAAAAGTGTCATTCGGTACAAATCGAAACATCCCTGAACAACGCAACGCAAAAGCAATGACCTTCGAACAACGACAGCGCAGGCGTAAGCCGCGGCCAGCAACCGAACACTCGAAAACGGCTACGAACTGAAGTCAGGAAGAGCAGAGCCCCAGGGCCGCCCTGCAACTACAGCAGACTGGCCCATGGAAGCCGGGAGGGCGACTGGAAGCTGAAACATGAAACGTCATCTAATAAAACCACTGAAATGATGTCTCTACTCCTCCGCCGCCTTTGGTTCAAGTGGGAGCGGTGAAACAACTACAGAGGTCGTTCCCCCCGGGTATGCGTTTCATGTTATTATGGGGGGACCTTTGCCAGTCTCCTACGTGAAGAAATAGGAATTTTATAGCAGTCGTTTCACAGATTCTTTGCCAGAAAAAAAAAACAAAACTATATATATATATATATATATATATGATATATATATATATATATGTGTGTGTGTGTGTGTGTGTATATATATATATCATATATATAATATATACCTATATATATATATATATATATATATATATATATATATGTGTGGTGTGTGTGTTGTGTGTGTG
>NC_061093.1:21185305-21187805 GCF_015104395.2 Macrobrachium nipponense | reverse complement strand
ATACCATCAGCCCTACACAGTTTCTCAACTGTTTTTAGTTGGTAAAGTTGCTTTTGTGAACTTAGGTCAAACCTCGTTGCTCTTTCAAAGGTAACTTAGCCGTACTGATCCCATGAAAGCAAAACAAAAGGCAATATGTATATATATATATATATATATATATATATATATATATATATATATATATATATATATATATATATATATATATATATATATATATATATATATATATATATATATATATATATATATACATATATATATAAGTTCATAATAACACCAAAATGTAGAAAATTAATGCTATATTTCAGCATTAACTTTCTACATTTTTTATAATATGGAATTATGTTTTAACAGAAGATATTCCAGCCATATATATATATATATATATATATATATATATATATATATATATATATATATATATATATATATCAATTCATGTCTGGGATAAGATCGACATTATAGTAAGAGGGTCTCTACGACGTCTAATTCCTACAGTGAAAACGTTGATTTTCGCTTACTCGGGGAGTAAGCCTGCAAACTACTTTGCTGTTGTTTTTGTTGGGGGGTAGGGAAGGTCTATGGAAGAGCCTAAGAAGGTCTGAAAAGGGTGTTTCGCGTTTGAGTTAAAGATGCAGGAATTTTAGGATAAGATTTATGATTTATTTAAAAGAATGAAAATGTAAACAAAAAATAATGTGCATGTTAAACAGTACAAAAAAATATTTCCAATAAAACATAGTGTATTTATTTTAATTTTCGTTGGTGAAACAAGGCTCTATTTGACCATAGATTTTGGCACGTTTTAATTTACTTAAGAAGTCAGACATATAATGTTTACGACTTATATTTGAGGAGAAAATCTTGCATGCATCCCAAGTAAGCTAGAGGTCGGATCACGTCCTGCTTGTAAAGGGTATCAATGCCAATGATTTCAACCACCTATAGCGACTTTGTTGTGTTACTTCAGTTTGTTAGTTGGAAAATGGAATGACTTTAATTCTGCAATAACTGTAAAGATTAAATAAAGTTAGGAAATATATTAAAAATTGAAAAAGCAGTGAATAGTATAAGAAGAAGTCAGAGAGTGACAAATTCGGCAATGTAAGCCATAAGTTGCATACTATCTCTCTCTCTCTCTCTCTCTCTCTCTCTCTCCTCTCTCTCCACACGGAGAGAGAAGTTTTATACATTCATATTAAAATTCTGGAACATATTCCACTAGGTTGCAGAAATATTCTCTCTCTCTCTCTCTCTCTCTCTCTCTCTCTCTCTCTCTCTCTCTCTCTCTCTCTCTCTCTCTCTCTCACGTCCCACTTTGTTTCAAGCAAACACCGAACTTCAGAGAACCGTTAAAAGCTAAACGAAGCTGGCCGAGAAACACGGAGATTAAAACTCCAAAAAAACACACACACATTTCAAATGACGTCATGCCAAAAAGCACTACAGGCCTAGAGGAAAACAAAAGGATTAATAATATTCCTCAAAATACAGCAAAACCATAACAAAACAAGAATATGAATACAAACCTTCTTTATTATTTACTTTTATTTGGAGGTTTCTAGGGGGTAAATTGATGTAGAAATAGAGGATGTTCAAGTAGAGAATCCACAGGAAAGGAAGGTTAGATTCACAGAATGATTAACTTTGCCTAAATGGAGCAATGACAGATTGTACTGAGGGCATTGTATACATGCCTATAGTATGGGATGACTCCTCTTTCCCTGGGCACGCTATACATGCCCCAGGATTGGAAACGGTTAAAATCAGGCGATGTCATTAAGGCAAAGATTTTAGACTGACTGAGAGATTGCCTTTAGTGAATTATGGATAAAGGATTATTACATAAACATACTAAACAACATGGCGTGATTCAAACGTCTCGTAGTTTTGTCATACTGCAATTCATTTCTTATGGCCTCTATAAACAAATATTAAAAGTAAAATGAATCCTGAATTACCTAGCTCAAGTAGCCGTCACAATAATTGCTTTTTATTCGTGGCATTTGCCAATGAATTTATGCTTCTTAGTATCGTATCATTGTCTTCATTCCCCCGATCTCAAACTAAAAATCAGCGATTTGCGTTCATTTGGTTTTAACATGGCAAAGATTAACGTGTCGCGTATTCTAGTTTTAAATTTTCGTCTTACTCTACCGTCTCTCCCGCCAAAAGTGATAATATTGAAATAACATCGCAGCTGCATCGAACTCGTTTTTGATATTGAGACATTTGAACACGGAGTCTATCAAAAGTTGAAGAGCATTACTCTTTTCGTTTTCTGTAAAAGAAAACTACTGTACCGACCTTAGTCTGTCCATCCGCACTTTTTTCCGTCCGCCCTCAGATCTTAAAAACTACTGAGGCTAGAGGGCTGCAAATTGGTATGTTGATCATCCACTTTCCAGTCATCAAACATACCAAATTGCAGACTTCTAGCCTCAGCAATTTTTATATAATTTAAGGTTAAAGTTAGCCATAAATCATTACCGAC
>NC_061093.1:21165305-21170305 GCF_015104395.2 Macrobrachium nipponense | reverse complement strand
GACCAAAGTATTTCTCCGTGTTTAGTCCTAGACCCTCGGGGATCAAATGTCCCTAAGTACATCTGATCCCTAAGGGCTAGTGCTAAATACGACGAAACATCATTGATGAATCGCTTTTTCGCCGTGTTTCGTATTATAGTAGATTCACATCAACCGTACATTTGATGTCTAGGCCATTCCCTTACGACGCTCCTGATTAGCCGTTGATAAGCCAATCACAGGGCTGGAAACTCTCAGTCTCTCTCGAGAGTTCACATGGGTAGGATCAATGTTCCACCTCTCATGAGGGATACGTCTTTCAAAAGTATCCCTCAGGATGTGAACATACATCCCGCCTATGTGAACTCTCGAGAGAGACAGAGTTTCCAGCCCTGTGATTGGCTTATTAACAGCCAATCAGGAGCGTCGTAAGGGACTGACCTAGACATCAAATGCACGGTTGATGTGAATCTACTCTAGTCCATCCAGGATTTGATGCACTTAGGGACATTTGATCCCCGAGGGGCTGGGATTAAACACGGTGAAACATTGCATATGAGTCAATATATATTCTCTTCTGCTAATTTTTTTTATATTTTTTCACTTGTAGCATTTTTACCTGTGCTATTTTTACCTGTACTATTGCTACCTAAATTCAGACAAGATACAAGCATGCTTACATAATGCGTCTATAAATAGTAATAATAAACCAGTCTGATGGTAAATCACTGAACGCTACACCTTGGCTTGTGGAAGCAAAAAGTTATATCACCGATTCAGTTACTTTACATTCTTTTCCCTTTGACACTGGCGTTTCCGGCACATTCATGGTACATTATTATTATAAAGGTCTTCCCTTCCTCTCACTCCTTCACAAAGGATGGTATTAGCTCGATCGAAACAGTTCATGACACTGATTTCGGAAATAACGTCTCCGGCAGTGATATAAGTGAACTTGTTTTCAATCTCTCTCTCTCTCTCTCTCTCTCTATATATATATATATATATATATCTATATATATATATATATATATATATATATATTACTATATATATACTATATATATATATATGGAGTTACACTCTAATATTGATGTGAAATGCGTCTGTAGTCATTTATGTTAACTCATAGTACCAAATTTGAATACAGTAGGCCCATCTTTGACCCTTTGGGCCCTAGTTCCCAAATGGGACTGGGCCCCCCTTGCTATCAAGATTGGGGTAGGTGGGCTACGACACCCCCTCTCCCCTGGTCGGTAAGTCGAAAGGGCGTAGGCCTCCTGTCGCCTAATATTGTGGGAATCCCTCGGGCCCCTATTCCAGGAGGAGTGACACCCTTCCCTAGCTAATGAGGGTGCCTTATAGCCCCTATATTGTGGGCAGCCTGTTTGTACCTACAGAAACAGCCTATATATAGATGTCAACTACGAGAGTTTAAAAAATGAGGGGGGTATGAAAAAGAGGGGGTATGACCCCCTTAGAAACGGCCATCGAATTTCGGATTTTGACCAAAACCTTCCTGGGGCGGATGGGTGTCTACTGTCAAAATTTGGTAGCCCTAGCTTTCATAGTCTGGGCGTGCATAGCGAATAAACAAACCGACTGACAAAGAGACAGAATTGCCTTTTATACATATAGAAACATTATAAAGATATATGCATATATGCATATTCGTGTATATGTATTTATGTATGCACGTGTGAATGTGAGCGCTCGTGAGGGTGTGCTACTCTATAATTACTTAACACCTGAGAGAGAGGAGGAGGAAGATTATGCACTGATCCTCAGAGATTAAAAAAATGTATGTCATCACGCCCTGGCAATCAGGAGTGGGCGCGAATAAGACTTGGACAAGATGCAAACGGGTTTCAACCAAGATAATGCAACTGAAGCAAGACGATTATCCCAATTGGAGTTCAGAGAACCTGACTGGCTCTCCAAAAATAGCCGATCCTGAACAATCTACATCTGCAGGGTCGTCAAGACTTAAATTTAAGACTTTGTGTTACTTTACTTTTTTTTTTTTTTTTTTTCCCAGTTAAGGCCGTTATCTCGCTACTTCTACCGTCCTTGAGGACTGATTGAAATAGGCTACGGTATTACTGAGTTTTATGTCTTCTTAGGTCTGTGGAAAATATAGGCTTTCGCTGAACATTTGTTGAGCCCTTAAGTCAATGTTGCGTGCCGCTATCAGTTTCTTATTTAATGATAACTTGCTCCCCCCCTCCCCCCCACCCCCTCTCTCTCTCTCTCTCTCTCTCGTCTCTCTCTCTCCTCCATCTCCTTCTCTCGTCTCTCTCTCTGTTATAAAATGTTTACTTATTTATCTTGCTCGCTGTCTATCAGTATATCATTACGACTAATTAGTTATATTGTATAAAATAGATAGTCTTACTTCAAAAGGTTGCCCTTACCAAATGACCTCTCTCTCTCTCTCTCTCTCTCTCTCTCTCTCTCTCTCTCTCTCTCTCGTATCCTTGGCAACATTAAGATAAAAAATTTCGTTTCAACCTTTTTCTTAGAGACTTCTAGATCTGATTTCATATCTTCCTTTTAAAAATCTCTCTCTCTCTCTTCTCTCTCTCTCTCTCTCTCTCTCTCTCTCTCTCTCTCAGTGACCTCGTTTGTTCCCACAGCGCATGACCCGCATCACTTCCCGTTATTAGAGTCGACGCGGCGGCGACGGTGGCGCCGTGACCCGCCTGACGGAAAGAGCAGCCGATTGGCCAAGAGCGACTCCTGTTCACTGAAAGCATATTTCAGTCTCTCGCACGCACGCGGCGCTATCGTCGGACCTCCATTCATTCCTCCTCCTCCTCCTCCTCCTCCTCTCTCCTCTTCTTCTTCTTCTTCTTCTTCTCCACCTCCTCTTATTTTCTTCATTTCCCCCTCTTCTCCTTTTTCTTCTTCTTCTTCTCCTCCTTTCTTCCTCTTCTCTTTCTTCTTCTTCTTATTCTACTTCTTCTCCACCTCCTCTTATTTTCTTCTTTTCCCCTCTTCTCCTTTTTCTTCCTCTTCTTCTCCTCTTACTTTCTTCTTTTCCCCCTATTCTCCTTTTTCTTCTTCTCCTCCTTCTCCTCTTATTTTCTTCTTTTCTTCTCCTTTTTCTTCTTCTTCTTCTTCTTCTTCTTCTTCTTCTTCTTCTCCTCTTATTTTCTTCTTTTCCCACTCTTCTCCTTTTTCTTCTTCTTCTTCTTCTTCTTCTTCTTCTTCTCCCACCTCCTTGTTTTCTTCTTTTCACCCCTCTTCTCCTTTTCTTTCTTCTTCTTCTTCTCCACCTCCCCTTATTTTCTTCTTTTCCCCCTCTACCCCTATTTCTTATTCTGCTGCTTCTCCACCTCCTCTTATCTTCTTCTTTTCCCCTTCTTCTCCTTTTTCTTCTTCCTCTTCTCCACCTCCTCTTATTTTCTTCTTTTCCCCTCTTCTTATTCTTCTTTTCTACCTCCCTTTATTTCATTATTTCCCCCCTCTTCTCCTTTATCTTCTTCTTCTTCTTCTCCGCCTCCTCTTATTTTCTTCTTTTTCCCCCTATTCTCCTTTTTCTTCTTCTTCTTCTTCTCCACCTCCTTTTATTTTCTTCTTTTCCCCCTCTTCTCCTTCTTCTTCTCCACCTCCTATTTTCTTCTTTCCCCCCTCTTCTCTTTCTTCTTCTTCTTCTTCTCCACCTCCCCTTATTTTCTTCTTTTCCCCCTCTACCCCATTTTCTTCTTCTGCTGCCTCTCCACCTCCTCTTATCTTCTTCTTTTTCCCTCTTCTCCTTTTTCTTCTTCCTCTTCTCCACCTCCTCTTATTTTCTTCTTTTCCCCTCTTCTTATTCTTCTTATTCTTCTTTTCTACCTCCCCTTATTTTCTTCTTTCCCCCTCTTCTCCTTTTCCTTCTTCTTCTTTTTCTCCACCTCTCCTTATTTTCTTCTTTGCCCCCTCTTCTTTTTCTTCTCCGCAAATATTCGTTTTTTGTGTTATTTACTATTTAGGTTCATGACGGGTGTCAGAGGAAACAGGTATTAATAATATAATAATAAATAATAATAATAATAATAATAATAATAATAATAATAATAGTGAAAACTATAATAATAATTGTAGTAAATATCAATATTTTAAAACTATAATAATAATAATAATAATAATAATAATAATAATAATAATAATAATAATAATAATAATAATAATAATATAATATGAACATTCTATAACTATCATAATAATAATAATGCTAACAACAATGCTTATAATAGTATTGCTGGTTTACACGCAAGAACAACATCATTTGCATATAGAAGCAGCGCGCCAGCGTCCATGCCATCACGACTCCCCAAAGAGGAGTAAACAGAAAACGGAATCAGTCCTGGCTTTCGAGAGCCAAAACCTGCAATCGGGAATAACACGAATCAACAGCAATGGACTAAGATCACGGCATGGACCCGAGAGGCGAAGGGGTTCAGATAGACTCCCGAGTCGAGGTTTCACCATCCGTCCTCCGGAGACGCTTCAAGCATAAATGGATGCTGCTGAACTTTGACTGACGCTTTAAATTACATTCTTTCTTCTCGTAATGAGAGAAGATGACTCAAATGACTGGCATCTTCGGATGCTCCACAGCCTCTAACAGTGGGGCACTCGCTGCCTGGGAGGAACTGGGTTGTTTCGTCGAGTAGAAGAGCCTCTGTTTGACGCATGTTACGTACAGTTTGTTTGTGTGTGTCTGTGTACAAAGAGAAGCTCGAATACATGAATCGCTTATACACACGTTCATACATACCGACACACACACATTATATAAATATGAACAGTTTCGATATATATACGTATACATTATATATATATATATATATATATATATATATATATATATATATATATATACCATATATATCGTATATATATTTATATAGTGTGTGTTTATATGAATAATGTATATGTTTATATGTATGTATTTCTCATCGGTTCATGTATAAGAGTCGCTTGTTGCTCCTTCGCTGTTGACACGCATATATAAATATAGGCATATATATATATCA